>NW_026561721.1:0-32830 GCF_028858705.1 Grus americana | reverse complement strand
GCGCCAGGCAGCTCCAGCGAGGATGTCAGTCCATGATGCTGGGGGGGTTCCTCCAGTGGGGTCTAGAAAGCCTCCGAGGATGGAGGCCTGAAACAGCGTTGCTTAACAGCATCGCCTTGGCCGCTATTTGAACGGTTGTGGCTGTAGCAGCATGGCTCCCTCCCCACCATCGTCTGTTCACATTGCTCTAAATAGCTTCGCAACATCAGCAAACATTGCCGCCTGATGCTCTCTCCCTTTACAAGTCTTCCAAGGAGACATGAAACAACACAGGGTGTGCTGCAGGTCTGCGAGGGACCCCAGCAGGATCTCCCTTGACCGCGAGAGTTGCTAGTTATTCCGGGTGGGTGTGAAGATGCAGGGAAGTGGAATCAAAGAAGCCGTTTGGGTTGGCAGGAGAGACAGCGGCTTCAACAAAGCAGCTTCAGCAGCAGCTAGCAAGGAGGAGTTGTGGAAGGAGCTGCATGCTCCGCGACACTGGCACCTGCCTGAACCTGTCTGACCTGCCTCTGGAAAAAGAGCAAAACGCAAGGGAAATGTTTCTCCTCCAAAGCTACAAGTTGCTGGGCTACAAGGCAAAGGAGAACTGAAAAGAAATGGAAGAAAATAGACACCGAGCATGAATTTTCTGTTTCTTTTCCTTTGGTGACTCTTGCTAAGAAAAGGACCAGCAGCTCCACAGCCTGCGAAATGCATGGTATTTCATATGGCAACACTAGCCCTGCATTTGGGGGACAGGGCACCCACGACCTCTTTTTCGTTACTGCACCTAAACCCCTGTGCATTTCACACCTCCTTACAAGTAGAGGGAGAACGGGAACGACATAAGGCGAATACCTACTTGCCAATTTCTCTCAGAAATTTTGCCTAGTGATTGCGTACATGGGGTTTTGCATGCAGAAATTTCTGAAGAAGCCTTCCCGGCAAGTCCTGCAATTTCAAAAAGCCATTAAAGGACAAGGCCTCTGTTAACTCGATGCTGCTGTGCTTTTACGAAAGATCACTGCATGACACTAAACCATCTTTCCTTCCCCCACAGGGTTTCTAATCAAGGTAATAATAGGTAATGAAGCTAACTGACCATGGCAACGTACAATGCTGCTACGTTCCTTGTACAGTCCCTACCCAACCGGACAACAGGCCCGGGATATCAATCTTATCAAGAAGGTTGTTATGGAGAGGTGTATCCCCAGCGAGCGTACTGCGTATGCCTGCAAGAAGAGGGTCATTCAGCGAACACGGGTGCGAGACCACTGACGACCACCAGAGACCCCTGAGGACCACCAACTCAAATCACTGAGCATGCGTGACGGGGGAGGAGAAGATAGAAATGGATTCTAAGAAAGGATTATCATAGGACTGCCTGTTCTTGGAAAAAATAATGAATATGTATATTTTGAGTCTATATAACCTGTGTGTTGGTAATCCCTGTATGCACGTTTGGTGGAGCTGTTTCCCCCCGTGCATCCAGCGCTGCAATAAAGCAAACCTAGGGTAACTCGCGTCTGGTAGATTTCTTTTACAACCGCCTCACCTCCGCAGTGCCCGCACCGCCCCCCCCTTCCCCCCCCCCCCCCCAAAACCAACCATGAGTTCTTTGAGACAAAACAGGGGATTTGTGGCTTTCCAACAGTCTCAGACACCCCTTCAGCATCCTACCTGTCTGCACATCAGCACGCTCCCTGCCATCCTCGGGCTCAGGTGCTTTCGGCTGCAGCTGCCTCTCTGCTCACTCTTTGGCCACCACTCTTCTGTGGATTTCTCTCTGCCTTTGAGTCTGAGGACAACAACGTGGCATCCTCTGGGCTGCGGGAGGGGAAAAAAAATCCAGGTTGCTTCCTGTACGTGACTGCTACTTAGGCTACAGGCCGGCCAGATTTGTACAGAGAGCTTTAAACTAGATTTAGTGGGGGATGAGGAGGAGGGAAAGGAAGAAGAGGAGGAGGAGGAGCAAAAAGATGATGAGGAAGACCAGGAGAAGAATAAACTGGAGAAAGGGGAAGGGGGAGGAGGAAAAGTAAGATCGGGGGGCAGAAGAACAGGAGGAGGAAAACCAGGAAGAAAACGAACAGCAAGCTCTCCTCAATCATGCACGCCCCTTCACGGGTGTCTCACAGGCACCCTGAACATCACGCACAGGGTCTTCCTTGAGAAGGAGCAAAGGTGGACGAATGGGCCAGATGTGGGTGGATGCAAGGGGCGTGGGGGGGGAAGCAGGGCGGAAAAAAGGAGCAGGGAAATCACAGTCTCAGAGGTTCATTCAAGTTGGAAAGGTCACCAGGAGGCCCCAGGCCTGCGTCCTCCGGCGCCAGGCAGCTCCAGCGAGGATGTCAGTCCATGATGCTGGGGGGTTCCTCCAGTGGGGTCTAGAAAGCCTCCGAGGATGGAGGCCTGAAACAGCGTTGCTTAACAGCATCGCCTTGGCCGCTATTTGAACGGTTGTGGCTGTAGCAGCATGGCTCCCTCCCCACCATCGTCTGTTCACATTGCTCTAAATAGCTTCGCAACATCAGCAAACATTGCCGCCTGATGCTCTCTCTCCCTTTACAAGTCTTCCAAGGAGACATGAAACAACACAGGGTGTGCTGCAGGTCTGCGAGGGACCCCAGCAGGATCTCCCTTGACCGCGAGAGTTGCTAGTTATTCCGGGTGGGTGTGAAGATGCAGGGAAGTGGAATCAAGAAGCCGTTTGGGTTGGCAGGAGAGACAGCGGCTTCAACAAAGCAGCTTCAGCAGCAGCTAGCAAGGAGGAGTTGTGGAAGGAGCTGCATGCTCCGCAACACTGGCACCTGCCTGAACCTGTCTGACCTGCCTCTGGAAAAAGAGCAAAACGCAAGGGAAATGTTTCTCCTCCAAAGCTACAAGTTTCTGGGCTACAAGGCAAAGGAGAACTGAAAAGAAATGGAAGAAAATAGACACCGAGCAGGAATTTTCTGTTTCTTTTCCTTTGGTGACTCTTGCTAAGAAAAGGACCAGCAGCTCCACAGCCCGCAAAATGCATGGTATTTCATATGGCAACACTAGCCCTGCATTTGGGGGACAGGGCACCGACGACCTCTTTTTCGTTACTGCACCTAAACCCCTGTGCATTTCACACCTCCTTACAAGTAGAGGGAGAACGGGAACGACATAAGGCGAATACCTACTTGCCAATTTCTCTCAGCAATTTTGCCTAGTGATTGCGTACATGGGGTTTTGCATGCAGAAATTTCTGAAGAAGCCTTCCCGGCAAGTCCTGCAATTTCAAAAAGCCATTAAAGGACAAGGCCTCTGTTAACTCGATGCTGCTGTGCTTTTACGAAAGATCACTGCATGACACTAAACCATCTTTCCTTCCCCCACAGGGTTTCTAATCAAGGTAATAATAGGTAATGAAGCTAACTGACCATGGCAACGTACAATGCTGCTACGTTCCTTGTACAGTCCCTACCCAACCGGACAACAGGCCCGGGGATATCAATCTTATCAAGAAGGTTGTTATGGAGAGGTGTATCCCCAGCGGCGTACTGCGTATGCCTGCAAGAAGAGGGTCATTCAGCGAACACGGGTGCGAGACCACTGACGACCACCAGAGACCCCTGAGGACCACCAACTCAAATCACTGAGCATGCGTGACGGGGAGGAGAAGATAGAAATGGATTCTAAGAAAGGATTATCATAGGACTGCCTGTTCTTGGAAAAAATAATGAATATGTATATTTTGAGTCTAGATAACCTGTGTGTTGGTAATCCCTGTATGCACGTTTGGTGGAGCTGTTTCCCCCGTGCATCCAGCGCTGCAATAAAGCAAACCTAGGGTAACTCGCGTCCGGTAGATTTCTTTTACAACCGCCTCACCTCCGCAGTGCCCGCACCGCCCCCCCTTCCCCCCCCCCCACAAAAAAACCAACCATGAGTTCTTTGAGACAAAACAGGGGATTTGTGGCTTTCCAACAGTCTCTGACACCCCTTCAGCATCCTACCTGCCTGCACATCAGCACGCTCCCTGCCATCCTCGGGCTCAGGTGCTTTCGGCTGCAGCTGCCTCTGTGCTCACTGTTTGGCCACCACTCTTCTGTGGATTTCTCTCTGCCTTTGAGTCTGAGGACAACAACGTGGCATCCTCTGGGCTGCGGGAGGGGAAAAAAAAATCCAGGTTGCTTCCTGTACGTGACTGCTACTTAGGCTACAGGCCGGCCAGATTTGTACAGAGAGCTTTAAACTAGATTTAGTGGGGGATGAGGAGGAGGGAAAGGAAGAAGAGGAGGAGGAGGAGCAAAAATATGATGAGGAAGACCAGGAGAAGAATAAACTGGAGAAAGGGGAAGGGGGAGGAGGAAAAGTAAGATCGGGGGGGAAGAAGAACAGGAGGAGGAAAACCAGGAAGAAAACGAACAGCAGCTCTCCTCAATCATGCAGGCCCCCTTCACGGGTGTCTCACAGGCACCCTGAACATCACGCACAGGGTCTTCCCTGAGAAGGACCAAAGGTGGACGAATGGGCCAGATGTGGGTGGATGCAAGGGGCGTGGGGGGGGAAGCAGGGTGGAAAAAAGGAGCAGGGAAATCACAGTCTCAGAGGTTCATTCAAGTTGGAAAGGTCACCAGGAGGCCCCAGGCCTGCGTCCTGCGGCGCCAGGCAGCTCCAGCGAGGATGTCAGTCCATGATGCTGGGGGGTTCCTCCAGTGGGGTCTAGAAAGCCTCCGAGGATGGAGGCCTGAAACAGCGTTGCTTAACAGCATCGCCTTGGCCGCTATTTGAACGGTTGTGGCTGTAGCAGCATGGCTCCCTCCCCACCATCGTCTGTTCACATTGCTCTAAATAGCTTCGCAACATCAGCAAACATTGCCGCCTGATGCTCTCTCCCTTTACAAGTCTTCCAAGGAGACATGAAACAACACAGGGTGTGCTGCAGGTCTGCGAGGGACCCCAGCAGGATCTCCCTTGACCGCGAGAGTTGCTAGTTATTCCGGGTGGGTGTGAAGATGCAGGGAAGTGGAATCAAAGAAGCCGTTTGGGTTGGCAGGAGAGACAGCGGCTTCAACAAAGCAGCTTCAGCAGCAGCTAGCAAGGAGGAGTTGTGGAAGGAGCTGCATGCTCCGCAACACTGGCACCTGCCTGAACCTGTCTGACCTGCCTCTGGAAAAAGAGCAAAACGCAAGGGAAATGTTTCTCCTCCAAAGCTACAAGTTGCTGGGCTACAAGGCAAAGGAGAACTGAAAAGAAATGGAAGAAAATAGACACCGAGCAGGAATTTTCTGTTTCTTTTCCTTTGGTGACTCTTGCTAAGAAAAGGACCAGCAGCTCCACAGCCTGCGAAATGCATGGTATTTCATATGGCAACACTAGCCCTGCATTTGGGGGACAGGGCACCGACGACCTCTTTTTCGTTACTGCACCTAAACCCCTGTGCATTTCACACCTCCTTACAAGTAGAGGGAGAACGGGAACGACATAAGGCGAATACCTACTTGCCAATTTCTCTCAGCAATTTTGCCTAGTGATTGCGTACATGGGGTTTTGCATGCAGAAATTTCTGAAGAAGCCTTCCCGGCAAGTCCTGCAATTTCAAAAAGCCATTAAAGGACAAGGCCTCTGTTAACTCGATGCTGCTGTGCTTTTACGAAAGATCACTGCATGACACTAAACCATCTTTCCTTCCCCCACAGGGATTCTAATCAAGGTAATAATAGGTAATGAAGCTAACTGACCATGGCAACGTACAATGCTGCTACGTTCCTTGTACAGTCCCTACCCAACCGGACAACAGGCCCGGGGATATCAATCTTATCAAGAAGGTTGTTATGGAGAGGTGTATCCCCAGCGAGCGTACTGCGTATGCCTGCAAGAAGAGGGTCATTCAGCGAACACGGGTGCGAGACCACTGACGACCACCAGAGACCCCTGAGGACCACCAACTCAAATCACTGAGCATGCGTGACGGGGAGGAGAAGATAGAAATGGATTCTAAGAAATTATTATCATAGGACTGCCTGTTCTTGGAAAAATAATGAATATGTATATTTGAGTCTAGATAACCTGTGTGTTGCTAATCCCTGTATGCACGTTTGGTGGAGCTGTTTCCCCCGTGCATCCAGCGCTGCAATAAAGCAAACCTAGGGTAACTCGCGTCTGGTAGATTTCTTTTACAACCGCCTCACCTCCGCAGTGCCCGCACCGCCCCCCCTTACCCCCCCCCCCCAAAAAACAACCATGAGTTCTTTGAGACAAAACAGGGGATTTGTGGCTTTCCAACAGTCTCTGACACCCCTTCAGCATCCTACCTGTCTGCACATCAGCACGCTCCCTGCCATCCTCGGGCTCAGGTGCTTTCGGCTGCAGCTGCCTCTCTGCTCACTGTTTGGCCACCACTCTTCTGTGGATTTCTCTCTGCCTTTGAGTCTGAGGACAACAACGTGGCATCCTCTGGGCTGCGGGAGGGGAAAAAAAATCCAGGTTGCTTCCTGTACGTGACTGCTACTTAGGCTACAGGCCGGCCAGATTTGTACAGAGAGCTTTAAACTAGATTTAGTGGGGGATGAGGAGGAGGGAAAGGAAGAAGAGGAGGAGGAGGAGCAAAAATATGATGAGGAAGACCAGGAGAAGAATAAACTGGAGAAAGGGGAAGGGGGAGGAGGAAAAGTAAGATCGGGGGGAAGAAGAACAGGAGGAGGAAAACCAGGAAGAAAACGAACAGCAGCTCTCCTCAATCATGCAGGCCCCTTCACGGGTGTCTCACAGGCACCCTGAACATCACGCACAGGGTCTTCCCTGAGAAGGACCAAAGGTGGACGAATGGGCCAGATGTGGGTGGATGCAAGGGGCGTGGGGGGGGGAAGCAGGGTGGAAAAAAGGAGCAGGGAAGTCACAGTCTCAGAGGTTCATTCAAGTTGGAAAGGTCACCAGGAGGCCCCAGGCCTGCGTCCTGCGGCGCCAGGCAGCTCCAGCGAGGATGTCAGTCCATGATGCTGGGGGGTTCCTCCAGTGGGGTCTAGAAAGCCTCCGAGGATGGAGGCCTGAAACAGCGTTGCTTAACAGCATCGCCTTGGCCGCTATTTGAACGGTTGTGGCTGTAGCAGCATGGCTCCCTCCCCACCATCGTCTGTTCACATTGCTCTAAATAGCTTCGCAACATCAGCAAACATTGCCGCCTGATGCTCTCTCCCTTTACAAGTCTTCCAAGGAGACATGAAACAACACAGGGTGTGCTGCAGGTCTGCGAGGGACCCCAGCAGCATCTCCCTTGACCGCGAGAGTTGCTAGTTATTCCGGGTGGGTGTGAAGATGCAGGGAAGTGGAATCAAAGAAGCCGTTTGGGTTGGCAGGAGAGACAGCGGCTTCAACAAAGCAGCTTCAGCAGCAGCTAGCAAGGAGGAGTTGTGGAAGGAGCTGCATGCTCCGCGACACTGGCACCTGCCTGAACCTGTCTGACCTGCCTCTGGAAAAAGAGCAAAACGCAAGGGAAATGTTTCTCCTCCAAAGCTACAAGTTTCTGGGCTACAAGGCAAAGGAGAACTGAAAAGAAATGGAAGAAAATAGACACCGAGCAGGAATTTTCTGTTTCTTTTCCTTTGGTGACTCTTGCTAAGAAAAGGACCAGCAGCTCCACAGCCCGCAAAATGCATGGTATTTCATATGGCAACACTAGCCCTGCATTTGGGGGACAGGGCACCGACGACCTCTTTTTCGTTACTGCACCTAAACCCCTGTGCATTTCACACCTCCTTACAAGTAGAGGGAGAACGGGAACGACATAAGGCGAATACCTACTTGCCAATTTCTCTCAGAAATTTTGCCTAGTGATTGCGTACATGGGGTTTTGCATGCAGAAATTTCTGAAGAAGCCTTCCCGGCAAGTCCTGCAATTTCAAAAAGCCATTAAAGGACAAGGCCTCTGTTAACTCGATGCTGCTGTGCTTTTACGAAAGATCACTGCATGACACTAAACCATCTTTCCTTCCCCCACAGGGTTTCTAATCAAGGTAATAATAGGTAATGAAGCTAACTGACCATGGCAACGTACAATGCTGCTACGTTCCTTGTACAGTCCCTACCCAACCGGACAACAGGCCCGGGGATATCAATCTTATCAAGAAGGTTGTTATGGAGAGGTGTATCCCCAGCGAGCGTACTGCGTATGCCTGCAAGAAGAGGGTCATTCAGCGAACACGGGTGCGAGACCACTGACGACCACCAGAGACCCCTGAGGACCACCAACTCAAATCACTGAGCATGCGTGACGGGGAGGAGAAGATAGAAATGGATTCTAAGAAAGGATTATCATAGGACTGCCTGTTCTTGGAAAAATAATGAATATGTATATTTTGAGTCTAGATAACCTGTGTGTTGCTAATCCCTGTATGCACGTTTGGTGGAGCTGTTTCCCCCGTGCATCCAGCGCTGCAATAAAGCAAACCTAGGGTAACTCGCGTCTGGTAGATTTCTTTTACAACCGCCTCACCTCCGCAGTGCCCGCACCGCCCCCCCCTCCCCCCCCCCCCCCCCCCAAAACCAACCATGAGTTCTTTGAGACAAAACAGGGGATTTGTGGCTTTCCAACAGTCTCTGACACCCCTTCAGCATCCTACCTGTCTGCACATCAGCACGCTCCCTGCCATCCTCGGGCTCAGGTGCTTTCGGCTGCAGCTGCCTCTCTGCTCACTGTTTGGCCACCACTCTTCTGTGGATTTCTCTCTGCCTTTGAGTCTGAGGACAACAACGTGGCATCCTCTGGGCTGCGGGAGGGGAAAAAAAATCCAGGTTGCTTCCTGTACGTGACTGCTACTTAGGCTACAGGCCGGCCAGATTTGTACAGAGAGCTTTAAACTAGATTTAGTGGGGGATGAGGAGGAGGGAAAGGAAGAAGAGGAGGAGGAGGAGCAAAATATGATGAGGAAGACCAGGAGAAGAATAAACTGGAGAAAGGGGAAGGGGGAGGAGGAAAAGTAAGATCGGGGGGCAGAAGAACAGGAGGAGGAAAACCAGGAAGAAAACGAACAGCAGCTCTCCTCAATCATGCAGGCCCCTTCACGGGTGTCTCACAGGCACCCTGAACATCACGCACAGGGTCTTCCTTGAGAAGGACCAAAGGTGGACGAATGGGCCAGATGTGGGTGGATGCAAGGGGCGTGGGGGGGGAAGCAGGGTGGAAAAAAGGAGCAGGGAAGTCACAGTCTCAGAGGTTCATTCAAGTTGGAAAGGTCACCAGGAGGCCCCAGGCCTGCGTCCTGCGGCGCCAGGCAGCTCCAGCGAGGATGTCAGTCCATGATGCTGGGGGGTTCCTCCAGTGGGGTCTAGAAAGCCTCCGAGGATGGAGGCCTGAAACAGCGTTGCTTAACAGCATCGCCTTGGCCGCTATTTGAACGGTTGTGGCTGTAGCAGCATGGCTCCCTCCCCACCATCGTCTGTTCACATTGCTCTAAATAGCTTCGCAACATCAGCAAACATTGCCGCCTGATGCTCTCTCCCTTTACAAGTCTTCCAAGGAGACATGAAACAACACAGGGTGTGCTGCAGGTCTGCGAGGGACCCCAGCAGCATCTCCCTTGACCGCGAGAGTTGCTAGTTATTCCGGGTGGGTGTGAAGATGCAGGGAAGTGGAATCAAAGAAGCCGTTTGGGTTGGCAGGAGAGACAGCGGCTTCAACAAAGCAGCTTCAGCAGCAGCTAGCAAGGAGGAGTTGTGGAAGGAGCTGCATGCTCCGCGACACTGGCACCTGCCTGAACCTGTCTGACCTGCCTCTGGAAAAAGAGCAAAACGCAAGGGAAATGTTTCTCCTCCAAAGCTACAAGTTTCTGGGCTACAAGGCAAAGGAGAACTGAAAAGAAATGGAAGAAAATAGACACCGAGCAGGAATTTTCTGTTTCTTTTCCTTTGGTGACTCTTGCTAAGAAAAGGACCAGCAGCTCCACAGCCTGCAAAATGCATGGTATTTCATATGGCAACACTAGCCCTGCATTTGGGGGACAGGGCACCGACGACCTCTTTTTCGTTACTGCACCTAAACCCCTGTGCATTTCACACCTCCTTACAAGTAGAGGGAGAACGGGAACGACATAAGGCGAATACCTACTTGCCAATTTCTCTCAGCAATTTTGCCTAGTGATTGCGTACATGGGGTTTTGCATGCAGAAATTTCTGAAGAAGCCTTCCCGGCAAGTCCTGCAATTTCAAAAAGCCATTAAAGGACAAGGCCTCTGTTAACTCGATGCTGCTGTGCTTTTACGAAAGATCACTGCATGACACTAAACCATCTTTCCTTCCCCCACAGGGTTTCTAATCAAGGTAATAATAGGTAATGAAGCTAACTGACCATGGCAACGTACAATGCTGCTACGTTCCTTGTACAGTCCCTACCCAACCGGACAACAGGCCCGGGGATATCAATCTTATCAAGAAGGTTGTTATGGAGAGGTGTATCCCCAGCGAGCGTACTGCGTATGCCTGCAAGAAGAGGGTCATTCAGCGAACACGGGTGCGAGAGCACTGACGACCACCAGAGACCCCTGAGGACCACCAACTCAAATCACTGAGCATGCGTGACGGGGAGGAGAAGATAGAAATGGATTCTAAGAAATGATTATCATAGGACTGCCTGTTCTTGGAAAAATAATGAATATGTATATTTTGAGTCTAGATAACCTGTGTGTTGCTAATCCCTGTATGCACGTTTGGTGGAGCTGTTTCCCCCGTGCATCCAGCGCTGCAATAAAGCAAACCTAGGGTAACTCGCGTCTGGTAGATTTCTTTTACAACCGCCTCACCTCCGCAGTGCCCGCACCGCCCCCCCTTCCCCCCCCCCAAAAAAAAAAACCAACCATGAGTTCTTTGAGACAAAACAGGGGATTTGTGGCTTTCCAACAGTCTCTGACACCCCTTCAGCATCCTACCTGTCTGCACATCAGCACGCTCCCTGCCATCCTCGGGCTCAGGTGCTTTCGGCTGCAGCTGCCTCTCTGCTCACTGTTTGGCCACCACTCTTCTGTGGATTTCTCTCTGCCTTTGAGTCTGAGGACAACAACGTGGCATCCTCTGGGCTGCGGGAGGGGAAAAAAAATCCAGGTTGCTTCCTGTACGTGACTGCTACTTAGGCTACAGGCCGGCCAGATTTGTACAGAGAGCTTTAAACTAGATTTAGTGGGGGATGAGGAGGAGGGAAAGGAAGAAGAGGAGGAGGAGGAGCAAAAGATGATGAGGAAGACCAGGAGAAGAATAAACTGGAGAAAGGGGAAGGGGGAGGAGGAAAAGTAAGATCGGGGGGAAGAAGAACAGGAGGAGGAAAACCAGGAAGAAAACGAACAGCAGCTCTCCTCAATCATGCACGCCCCTTCACGGGTGTCTCACAGGCACCCTGAACATCACGCACAGGGTCTTCCTTGAGAAGGACCAAAGGTGGACGAATGGGCCAGATGTGGGTGGATGCAAGGGGCGTGGGGGGGGGAAGCAGGGCGGAAAAAAGGAGCAGGGAAGTCACAGTCTCAGAGGTTCATTCAAGTTGGAAAGGTCACCAGGAGGCCCCAGGCCTGCGTCCTGCGGCGCCAGGCAGCTCCAGCGAGGATGTCAGTCCATGATGCTGGGGGGTTCCTCCAGTGGGGTCTAGAAAGCCTCCGAGGATGGAGGCCTGAAACAGCGTTGCTTAACAGCATCGCCTTGGCCGCTATTTGAACGGTTGTGGCTGTAGCAGCATGGCTCCCTCCCCACCATCGTCTGTTCACATTGCTCTAAATAGCTTCGCAACATCAGCAAACATTGCCGCCTGATGCTCTCTCCCTTTACAAGTCTTCCAAGGAGACATGAAACAACACAGGGTGTGCTGCAGGTCTGCGAGGGACCCCAGCAGCATCTCCCTTGACCGCGAGAGTTGCTAGTTATTCCGGGTGGGTGTGAAGATGCAGGGAAGTGGAATCAAAGAAGCCGTTTGGGTTGGCAGGAGAGACAGCGGCTTCAACAAAGCAGCTTCAGCAGCAGCTAGCAAGGAGGAGTTGTGGAAGGAGCTGCATGCTCCGCGACACTGGCACCTGCCTGAACCTGTCTGACCTGCCTCTGGAAAAAGAGCAAAACGCAAGGGAAATGTTTCTCCTCCAAAGCTACAAGTTTCTGGGCTACAAGGCAAAGGAGAACTGAAAAGAAATGGAAGAAAATAGACACCGAGCAGGAATTTTCTGTTTCTTTTCCTTTGGTGACTCTTGCTAAGAAAAGGACCAGCAGCTCCACAGCCTGCGAAATGCATGGTATTTCATATGGCAACACTAGCCCTGCATTTGGGGGACAGGGCACCCACGACCTCTTTTTCGTTACTGCACCTAAACCCCTGTGCATTTCACACCTCCTTACAAGTAGAGGGAGAACGGGAACGACATAAGGCGAATACCTACTTGCCAATTTCTCTCAGCAATTTTGCCTAGTGATTGCGTACATGGGGTTTTGCATGCAGAAATTTCTGAAGAAGCCTTCCCGGCAAGTCCTGCAATTTCAAAAAGCCATTAAAGGACAAGGCCTCTGTTAACTCGATGCTGCTGTGCTTTTACGAAAGATCACTGCATGACACTAAACCATCTTTCCTTCCCCCACAGGGTTTCTAATCAAGGTAATAATAGGTAATGAAGCTAACTGACCATGGCAACGTACAATGCTGCTACGTTCCTTGTACAGTCCCTACCCAACCGGACAACAGGCCCGGGGATATCAATCTTATCAAGAAGGTTGTTATGGAGAGGTGTATCCCCAGCGAGCGTACTGCGTATGCCTGCAAGAAGAGGGTCATTCAGCGAACACGGGTGCGAGACCACTGACGACCACCAGAGACCCCTGAGGACCACCAACTCAAATCACTGAGCATGCGTGACGGGGAGGAGAAGATAGAAATGGATTCTAAGAAAGGATTATCATAGGACTGCCTGTTCTTGGAAAATAATGAATATGTATATTTTGAGTCTAGATAACCTGTGTGTTGGTAATCCCTGTATGCACGTTTGGTGGAGCTGTTTCCCCCGTGCATCCAGCGCTGCAATAAAGCAAACCTAGGGTAACTCGCGTCTGGTAGATTTCTTTTACAACCGCCTCACCTCCGCAGTGCCCGCACCGCCCCCCCTTCCCCCCCCCCCAAAAAAAAAACCAACCATGAGTTCTTTGAGACAAAACAGGGGATTTGTGGCTTTCCAACAGTCTCTGACACCCCTTCAGCATCCTACCTGTCTGCACATCAGCACGCTCCCTGCCATCCTCGGGCTCAGGTGCTTTCGGCTGCAGCTGCCTCTCTGCTCACTCTTTGGCCACCACTCTTCTGTGGATTTCTCTCTGCCTTTGAGTCTGAGGACAACAACGTGGCATCCTCTGGGCTGCGGGAGGGGAAAAAAAATCCAGGTTGCTTCCTGTACGTGACTGCTACTTAGGCTACAGGCCGGCCAGATTTGTACAGAGAGCTTTAAACTAGATTTAGTGGGGGATGAGGAGGAGGGAAAGGAAGAAGAGGAGGAGGAGGAGCAAAAAGATGATGAGGAAGACCAGGAGAAGAATAAACTGGAGAAAGGGGAAGGGGGAGGAGGAAAAGTAAGATCGGGGGGGCAGAAGAACAGGAGGAGGAAAACCAGGAAGAAAACGAACAGCAGCTCTCCTCAATCATGCACGCCCCTTCACGGGTGTCTCACAGGCACCCTGAACATCACGCACAGGGTCTTCCTTGAGAAGGACCAAAGGTGGACGAATGGGCCAGATGTGGGTGGATGCAAGGGGCGTGGGGGGGGAAGCAGGGCGGAAAAAAGGAGCAGGGAAGTCACAGTCTCAGAGGTTCATTCAAGTTGGAAAGGTCACCAGGAGGCCCCAGGCCTGCGTCCTCCGGCGCCAGGCAGCTCCAGCGAGGATGTCAGTCCATGATGCTGGGGGGTTCCTCCAGTGGGGTCTAGAAAGCCTCCGAGGATGGAGGCCTGAAACAGCGTTGCTTAACAGCATCGCCTTGGCCGCTATTTGAACGGTTGTGGCTGTAGCAGCATGGCTCCCTCCCCACCATCGTCTGTTCACATTGCTCTAAATAGCTTCGCAACATCAGCAAACATTGCCGCCTGATGCTCTCTCCCTTTACAAGTCTTCCAAGGAGACACGAAACAACACAGGGTGTGCTGCAGGTCTGCGAGGGACCCCAGCAGGATCTCCCTTGACCGCGAGAGTTGCTAGTTATTCCGGGTGGGTGTGAAGATGCAGGGAAGTGGAATCAAAGAAGCCGTTTGGGTTGGCAGGAGAGACAGCGGCTTCAACAAAGCAGCTTCAGCAGCAGCTAGCAAGGAGGAGTTGTGGAAGGAGCTGCATGCTCCGCGACACTGGCACCTGCCTGAACCTGTCTGACCTGCCTCTGGAAAAAGAGCAAAACGCAAGGGAAATGTTTCTCCTCCAAAGCTACAAGTTGCTGGGCTACAAGGCAAAGGAGAACTGAAAAGAAATGGAAGAAAATAGACACCGAGCAGGAATTTTCTGTTTCTTTTCCTTTGGTGACTCTTGCTAAGAAAAGGACCAGCAGCTCCACAGCCTGCGAAATGCATGGTATTTCATATAGCAACACTAGCCCTGCATTTGGGGGACAGGGCACCGACGACCTCTTTTTCGTTACTGCACCTAAACCCCTGTGCATTTCACACCTCCTTACAAGTAGAGGGAGAACGGGAACGACATAAGGCGAATACCTACTTGCCAATTTCTCTCAGCAATTTTGCCTAGTGATTGCGTACATGGGGGTTTTGCATGCAGAAATTTCTGAAGAAGCCTTCCCGGCAAGTCCTGCAATTTCAAAAAGCCATTAAAGGACAAGGCCTCTGTTAACTCGATGCTGCTGTGCTTTTACGAAAGATCACTGCATGACACTAAACCATCTTTCCTTCCCCCACAGGGTTTCTAATCAAGGTAATAATAGGTAATGAAGCTAACTGACCATGGCAACGTACAATGCTGCTACGTTCCTTGTACAGTCCCTACCCAACCGGACAACAGGCCCGGGGATATCAATCTTATCAAGAAGGTTGTTATGGAGAGGTGTATCCCCAGCGAGCGTACTGCGTATGCCTGCAAGAAGAGGGTCATTCAGCGAACACGGGTGCGAGACCACTGACGACCACCAGAGACCCCTGAGGACCACCAACTCAAATCACTGAGCATGCGTGACGGGGAGGAGAAGATAGAAATGGATTCTAAGAAATTATTATCATAGGACTGCCTGTTCTTGGAAAAATAATGAATATGTATATTTTGAGTCTAGATAACCTGTGTGTTGCTAATCCCTGTATGCACGTTTGGTGGAGCTGTTTCCCCCGTGCATCCAGCGCTGCAATAAAGCAAACCTAGGGTAACTCGCGTCTGGTAGATTTCTTTTACAACCGCCTCACCTACGCAGTGCCCGCACCGCCCCCCCCTTCCCCCCCCCCCCAAAAAAAAACCAACCATGAGTTCTTTGAGACAAAACAGGGGATTTGTGGCTTTCCAACAGTCTCTGACACCCCTTCAGCATCCTACCTGTCTGCACATCAGCACGCTCCCTGCCATCCTCGGGCTCAGGTGCTTTCGGCTGCAGCTGCCTCTCTGCTCACTGTTTGGCCACCACTCTTCTGTGGATTTCTCTCTGCCTTTGAGTCTGAGGACAACAACGTGGCATCCTCTGGGCTGCGGGAGGGGAAAAAAAATCCAGGTTGCTCCCTGTACGTGACTGCTACTTAGGCTACAGGCCGGCCAGATTTGTACAGAGAGCTTTAAACTAGATTTAGTGGGGGATGAGGAGGAGGGAAAGGAAGAAGAGGAGGAGGAGGAGCAAAAAGATGATGAGGAAGACCAGGAGAAGAATAAACTGGAGAAAGGGGAAGGGGGAGGAGGAAAAGTAAGATCGGGGGGCAGAAGAACAGGAGGAGGAAAACCAGGAAGAAAACGAACAGCAGCTCTCCTCAATCATGCACACCCCTTCACGGGTGTCTCACAGGCACCCTGAACATCACGCACAGGGTCTTCCTTGAGAAGGACCAAAGGTGGACGAATGGGCCAGATGTGGGTGGATGCAAGGGGCGTGGGGGGGGGGAAGCAGGGCGGAAAAAAGGAGCAGGGAAATCACAGTCTCAGAGGTTCATTCAAGTTGGAAAGGTCACCAGGAGGCCCCAGGCCTGCGTCCTGCGGCGCCAGGCAGCTCCAGCGAGGATGTCAGTCCATGATGCTGGGGGGTTCCTCCAGTGGGGTCTAGAAAGCCTCCGAGGATGGAGGCCTGAAACAGCGTTGCTTAACAGCATCGCCTTGGCCGCTATTTGAACGGTTGTGGCTGTAGCAGCATGGCTCCCTCCCCACCATCGTCTGTTCACATTGCTCTAAATAGCTTCGCAACATCAGCAAACATTGCCGCCTGATGCTCTCTCCCTTTACAAGTCTTCCAAGGAGACATGAAACAACACAGGGTGTGCTGCAGGTCTGCGAGGGACCCCAGCAGGATCTCCCTTGACCGTGAGAGTTGCTAGTTATTCCGGGTGGGTGTGAAGATGCAGGGAAGTGGAATCAAAGAAGCCGTTTGGGTTGGCAGGAGAGACAGCGGCTTCAACAAAGCAGCTTCAGCAGCAGCTAGCAAGGAGGAGTTGTGGAAGGAGCTGCATGCTCCGCGACACTGGCACCTGCCTGAACCTGTCTGACCTGCCTCTGGAAAAAGAGCAAAACGCAAGGGAAATGTTTCTCCTCCAAAGCTACAAGTTTCTGGGCTACAAGGCAAAGGAGAACTGAAAAGAAATGGAAGAAAATAGACACCGAGCAGGAATTTTCTGTTTCTTTTCCTTTGGTGACTCTTGCTAAGAAAAGGACCAGCAGCTCCACAGCCTGCGAAATGCATGGTATTTCATATGGCAACACTAGCCCTGCATTTGGGGGGACAGGGCACCCACGACCTCTTTTTCGTTACTGCACCTAAACCCCTGTGCATTTCACACCTCCTTACAAGAAGAGGGAGAACGGGAACGACATAAGGCGAATACCTACTTGCCAATTTCTCTCAGCAATTTTGCCTAGTGATTGCGTACATGGGGTTTTGCATGCAGAAATTTCTGAAGAAGCCTTCCCGGCAAGTCCTGCAATTTCAAAAAGCCATTAAAGGACAAGGCCTCTGTTAACTCGATGCTGCTGTGCTTTTACGAAAGATCACTGCATGACACTAAACCATCTTTCCTTCCCCCACAGGGTTTCTAATCAAGGTAATAATAGGTAATGAAGCTAACTGACCATGGCAACGTACAATGCTGCTACGTTCCTTGTACAGTCCCTACCCAACCGGACAACAGGCCCGGGGATATCAATCTTATCAAGAAGGTTGTTATGGAGGGGTGTATCCCCAGCGAGCGTACTGCGTATGCCTGCAAGAAGAGGGTCATTCAGCGAACACGGGTGCGAGAGCACTGACGACCACCAGAGACCCCTGAGGACCACCAACTCAAATCACTGAGCATGCGTGACGGGGAGGAGAAGATAGAAATGGATTCTAAGAAAGGATTATCATAGGACTGCCTGTTCTTGGAAAAATAATGAATATGTATATTTTGAGTCTATATAACCTGTGTGTTGGTAATCCCTGTATGCACGTTTGGTGGAGCTGTTTCCCCCGTGCATCCAGCGCTGCAATAAAGCAAACCTAGGGTAACTCGCGTCTGGTAGATTTCTTTTACAACCGCCTCACCTCCGCAGTGCCCGCACCGCCCCCCCTTCCCCCCCCCCAAAACCAACCATGAGTTCTTTGAGACAAAACAGGGGATCTGTGGCTTTCCAACAGTCTCTGACACCCCTTCAGCATCCTACCTGTCTGCACATCAGCACGCTCCCTGCCATCCTCGGGCTCAGGTGCTTTCGGCTGCAGCTGCCTCTCTGCTCACTGTTTGGCCACCACTCTTCTGTGGATTTCTCTCTGCCTTTGAGTCTGAGGACAACAACGTGGCATCCTCTGGGCTGCGGGAGGGGAAAAAAAATCCAGGTTGCTTCCTGTACGTGACTGCTACTTAGGCTACAGGCCGGCCAGATTTGTACAGAGAGCTTTAAACTAGATTTAGTGGGGGATGAGGAGGAGGGAAAGGAAGAAGAGGAGGAGGAGGAGCAAAAAGATGATGAGGAAGACCAGGAGAAGAATAAACTGGAGAAAGGGGAAGGGGGAGGAGGAAAAGTAAGATCGGGGGGGCAGAAGAACAGGAGGAGGAAAACCAGGAAGAAAACGAACAGCAGCTCTCCTCAATCATGCACGCCCCTTCACGGGTGTCTCACAGGCACCCTGAACATCACGCACAGGGTCTTCCTTGAGAAGGACCAAAGGTGGACGAATGGGCCAGATGTGGGTGGATGCAAGGGGCGTGGGGGGGGAAGCAGGGCGGAAAAAAGGAGCAGGGAAGTCACAGTCTCAGAGGTTCATTCAAGTTGGAAAGGTCACCAGGAGGCCCCAGGCCTGCGTCCTCCGGCGCCAGGCAGCTCCAGCGAGGATGTCAGTCCATGATGCTGGGGGGTTCCTCCAGTGGGGTCTAGAAAGCCTCCGAGGATGGAGGCCTGAAACAGCGTTGCTTAACAGCATCGCCTTGGCCGCTATTTGAACGGTTGTGGCTGTAGCAGCATGGCTCCCTCCCCACCATCGTCTGTTCACATTGCTCTAAATAGCTTCGCAACATCAGCAAACATTGCCGCCTGATGCTCTCTCCCTTTACAAGTCTTCCAAGGAGACATGAAACAACACAGGGTGTGCTGCAGGTCTGCGAGGGACCCCAGCAGGATCTCCCTTGACCGCGAGAGTTGCTAGTTATTCCGGGTGGGTGTGAAGATGCAGGGAAGTGGAATCAAAGAAGCCGTTTGGGTTGGCAGGAGAGACAGCGGCTTCAACAAAGCAGCTTCAGCAGCAGCTAGCAAGGAGGAGTTGTGGAAGGAGCTGCATGCTCCGCGACACTGGCACCTGCCTGAACCTGTCTGACCTGCCTCTGGAAAAAGAGCAAAACGCAAGGGAAATGTTTCTCCTCCAAAGCTACAAGTTGCTGGGCTACAAGGCAAAGGAGAACTGAAAAGAAATGGAAGAAAATAGACACCGAGCAGGAATTTTCTGTTTCTTTTCCTTTGGTGACTCTTGCTAAGAAAAGGACCAGCAGCTCCACAGCCTGCAAAATGCATGGTATTTCATATAGCAACACTAGCCCTGCATTTGGGGGACAGGGCACCGACGACCTCTTTTTCGTTACTGCACCTAAACCCCTGTGCATTTCACACCTCCTTACAAGTAGAGGGAGAACGGGAACGACATAAGGCGAATACCTACTTGCCAATTTCTCTCAGCAATTTTGCCTAGTGATTGCGTACATGGGGTTTTGCATGCAGAAATTTCTGAAGAAGCCTTCCCGGCAAGTCCTGCAATTTCAAAAAGCCATTAAAGGACAAGGCCTCTGTTAACTCGATGCTGCTGTGCTTTTACGAAAGATCACTGCATGACACTAAACCATCTTTCCTTCCCCCACAGGGTTTCTAATCAAGGTAATAATAGGTAATGAAGCTAACTGACCATGGCAACGTACAATGCTGCTACGTTCCTTGTACAGTCCCTACCCAACCGGACAACAGGCCCGGGGATATCAATCTTATCAAGAAGGTTGTTATGGAGAGGTGTATCCCCAGCGAGCGTACTGCGTATGCCTGCAAGAAGAGGGTCATTCAGCGAACACGGGTGCGAGACCACTGACGACCACCAGAGACCCCTGAGGACCACCAACTCAAATCACTGAGCATGCGTGACGGGGAGGAGAAGATAGAAATGGATTCTAAGAAAGGATTATCATAGGACTGCCTGTTCTTGGAAAAATAATGAATATGTATATTTTGAGTCTAGATAACCTGTGTGTTGGTAATCCCTGTATGCACGTTTGGTGGAGCTGTTTCCCCCGTGCATCCAGCGCTGCAATAAAGCAAACCTAGGGTAACTCGCGTCTGGTAGATTTCTTTTACAACCGCCTCACCTCCGCAGTGCCCGCACCGCCCCCCCTTCCCCCTCCCCTCCCCCCAAAACCAACCATGAGTTCTTTGAGACAAAACAGGGGATCTGTGGCTTTCCAACAGTCTCTGACACCCCTTCAGCATCCTACCTGCCTGCACATCAGCACGCTCCCTGCCATCCTTGGGCTCAGGTGCTTTCGGCTGCAGCTGCCTCTCTGCTCACTGTTTGGCCACCACTCTTCTGTGGATTTCTCTCTGCCTTTGAGTCTGAGGACAACAACGTGGCATCCTCTGGGCTGCGGGAGGGGAAAAAAAATCCAGGTTGCTTCCTGTACGTGACTGCTACTTAGGCTACAGGCCGGCCAGATTTGTACAGAGAGCTTTAAACTAGATTTAGTGGGGGATGAGGAGGAGGGAAAGGAAGAAGAGGAGGAGGAGGAGCAAAAAGATGATGAGGAAGACCAGGAGAAGAATAAACTGGAGAAAGGGGAAGGGGGGAGGAGGAAAAGTAAGATCGGGGGGAAGAAGAACAGGAGGAGGAAAAACCAGGAAGAAAACGAACAGCAGCTCTCCTCAATCATGCACGCCCCTTCACGGGTGTCTCACAGGCACCCTGAACATCACGCACAGGGTCTTCCCTGAGAAGGACCAAAGGTGGACGAATGGGCCAGATGTGGGTGGATGCAAGGGGCGTGGGGGGGGAAGCAGGGCGGAAAAAAGGAGCAGGGAAATCACAGTCTCAGAGGTTCATTCAAGTTGGAAAGGTCACCAGGAGGCCCCAGGCCTGCGTCCTCCGGCGCCAGGCAGCTCCAGCGAGGATGTCAGTCCGTGATGCTGGGGGGTTCCTCCAGTGGGGTCTAGAAAGCCTCCGGGATGGAGGCCTGAAACAGCGTTGCTAACAGCATCGCCTTGGCCGCTATTTGACGGTTGTGGCTGTAGCAGCATGGCTCCCTCCCCACCATCGTCTGTTCACATTGCTCTAAATAGCTTCGCAACATCAGCAAACATTGCCGCCTGATGCTCTCTCCCTTTACAAGTCTTCCAAGGAGACATGAAACAACACAGGGTGTGCTGCAGGTCTGCGAGGGACCCCAGCAGCATCTCCCTTGACCGCGAGAGTTGCTAGTTATTCCGGGTGGGTGTGAAGATGCAGGGAAGTGGAATCAAAGAAGCCGTTTGGGTTGGCAGGAGAGACAGCGGCTTCAACAAAGCAGCTTCAGCAGCAGCTAGCAAGGAGGAGTTGTGGAAGGAGCTGCATGCTCCGCGACACTGGCACCTGCCTGAACCTGTCTGACCTGCCTCTGGAAAAAGAGCAAAACGCAAGGGAAATGTTTCTCCTCCAAAGCTACAAGTTGCTGGGCTACAAGGCAAAGGAGAACTGAAAAGAAATGGAAGAAAATAGACACTGAGCAGGAATTTTGTGTTTCTTTTCCTTTGGTGACTCTTGCTAAGAAAAGGACCAGCAGCTCCACAGCCTGCGAAATGCATGGTATTTCATATAGCAACACTAGCCCTGCATTTGGGGGACAGGGCACCGACGACCTCTTTTTCGTTACTGCACCTAAACCCCTGTGCATTTCACACCTCCTTACAAGTAGAGGGAGAACGGGAACGACATAAGGCGAATACCTACTTGCCTAATTTCTCTCAGCAATTTTGCCTAGTGATTGCGTACATGGGGTTTTGCATGCAGAAATTTCTGAAGAAGCCTTCCCGGCAAGTCCTGCAATTTCAAAAAGCCATTAAAGGACAAGGCCTCTGTTAACTCGATGCTGCTGTGCTTTTACGAAAGATCACTGCATGACACTAAACCATCTTTCCTTCCCCCACAGTGTTGCGTATCTGGGGACTGATAGAGCATCCGTGAGAAGAAGCCCGATTCCTGTAAGCAGCAGCAGGTTGGTACCCATCAGCATTGGTAAAGACAGGATGCAGATAAGAATCCAGCAGCCTGCTGAATGATTGTGAATTGGTTTTCGCAATCTGTTGGTAAAACCCAAGCAAAATAAGCTTAGGGAGTCAGGAGGTAAACTGAAGCATTAATGTCACGTACAAGCAAGAAATCGGTAATGATGGGGAAATGATGGTCAAGTGTGCAGATACTGCAGTGGAAAACAGCTGCCAGAAGTCATTCATCTTACTGTCTTCGCTAACAACCCTAGTGTCCAGCATTATGGGGTGCATCTCTGCAGCAAGGGCTAGTTCCAGTTTGAGCTGCTCTGCCACAGCAAATGGGAAGCTACAAATTGGTTTCCACGGGTGGAACTGCACCCTCAGGAATACTGCTGTGCTACTGCCAGATAAAGTGGCTTCAAAAGCTGGAGGTGGGAATGCAATTCCATTAAAAAAAAAAAAAAAAAAAAAAAGTGTCTTACCACTACTGCACTTCCTGATGTCCTCTGTTTGTACCAGGAACGTTTTATGTACCTGCGTCTCTTAACCACACTGGAGAAGATGCTGAGGTAGGAAGGCTTGGAGATGTAGCTCAGCTAGTCAAACCCACAGCTGCCTTTAATGCTGTATGCCTCACTGCAGCTTTCATTGTGCAAAACAATCCCCAGTGTGACATGGATGCAGCCTGCTTTATTTCTGGGTGCAACAAGCCCTCAAATACCAGATTTGTGGCTTGATAAGCATAACTGTGCTGATCGGTCGGTCGCTTCAAAAGAAAACAGACGGCCTAGCAGGTATCCAAAGCTCCCAGGAAAGGATTCATCTGAGACCTTGAGAAGCTCTCTGACCTGGAAGAGGAAGTCCCTGGATGGGGTGGGACAAAGCCAGGCAACAGGACATTCTCCAGCCTCAGGAGGCAGAGCTGTGTGCTGTAGAAAGGGCACTGTGACATGAGCTTCTGGTGGAGTTCTCGGTGTGACAGGAATGCGCCCCCAACCTCATCTCAGGTCAGGGATTTCCGCAGTTTCAGCCCCACCACCATGCCTTGTATCAGCAACTGGAGCGCAAGTGAGTCACGGGGTGCTCACCCTGGCCCGGAGCGGTCCATCTTCTACACAGCCTGTAGATGTCATTTGTAGATGTCTCCTGAGGAGACACTTCTGCCTTTCTCTCCTACGTTGTATTCTTCAATGCAGGAATATGCCCCTGGTTAATCTTCTCTGTAACAGCTTATTCAGCTCTCCGAGACAGAGAGGGAGCGAGAGAAAGAAATGCAGATGAACTAAACTAAAAAGTAATACCATTGACTACAAAGCAGAAGACCCAGAGACCAGCTCTTGGTTTTAGAGGGACAAAAGCAGATGCAGGAAGAAGTACATGGAAGTGTTTGCAGGTGAAAAGCTAGCACGAGACTAAAGCTTCCTGATCTTACCCAGTATCACTCTAAAGGCAGAGGATGCTAGCAGAGCTCATCTGAGATGTGCCAAGACATTTCATGAGTTCGAGTTGCTGATTCCACCCAGCTTAAAGATAGTGACTTCCATCCCTCTCCTGTTTTTTCTGACTATCCAGATAGCAAACCATCACTAGAAGCCTCGTTCACTAGACAGTTGTCTGACAAGCCGCTCTGTGACAAAAAGCAACAAGACAATTCCCCAGGAGCACAGGCTGCCTGCGCGGATTCCATGCTTGCCAACAATCTCGCACGGAGCAGAAACTAAAGCGAGCCCAAGAAAAGTCCGAGACCTCGCCAAGTGCTGTGAGTGCCACAGCAGCTCCACTGGCAGAAAACCTCCTGAGCTTCAGCTGGACTCGGGAAGGGATTTCCTAAAGCCTCTTTCCTCCACAGCTACCCCAGCAGCAGGCAGTGGAGCAGCACTGCCCAGCTTCCCTCCTGCAGCACTGCCAAGCAAAACAGCAGGCGCAATGCGACAATCAGCCTGCACCGTTGGCGCTGAGTGATCTGCACCAGAGGACCAAAAGAAGGAATAAGGCAATTAAACTCCAAAGAGAAACACATCATTTACTACCAGGGCGGGGCAGGCAGCGTGGTGTGTACTCTCCTGAAGTACTCCAGACGTGAGAGACGTAATTTCACCTCAAACACAGCAAGTGAAAAAACATCTGAGGGTGGCACCCCAGCTCTTCTCCAGGGTGGCCAGCCGGCTACCCGAGCTGCTGAAACCACGAGCCAGAGCGTGGAGCATGACCACACCGGTGCCCAGCACCTTATGAAATGCACTGCTGGCACTGCTGCAGGGACAGCAGGGCTTGTTTCCACTGGAGCTGGTGCTGCTTTCAACCCCCCCAAACCAGAGATAACCCTTAGACTTGGTAGCATTGCCCAAATCCAGGAACAAACATTAAATCCAGAGGCACCCCACACCTGGCAGCACCCCCCAAACCTGGCAGCATGCACCCGACACAGCAACGTCCCCAAACCCTGAAGTTTCCCCGCAAATTGGCACCAACCTCCAGGCTCAGAAGCTACACCCCCCCCCCCAAAAAAACCCCCAAGCCCAGGGGCACACCTTAAGCCTGCCGACAGTCCCCCCAAGTCCAGAAAGAACCAAGGAGTGCCCTGTGGGACGGCGGCGCTGCGCCTGGAGGTGGGGGAGAGCTGTCGCAGGGGAGTGGGGAAGGGGTAGAGAGGAGGGGTGCAATGGGGCTGAGGGGGGGGGTGCGTGTGAGCATGCCACTGGGGGGAAAGCGCTGCTCCGGAGTGACACTGAACTGCAGCCTCCCGGGGCCAGCAAGGCCTGAAGCACATGGGCAAGGTGCTGGGCAGCTGGCCAAGGCCAGCTCATAGGGAGGAATTCCGGTCTGGGGAAGATGCTGCCAACCCTGGGGGAGAAGAGCAGGGAGACCCCCCAGTCCCATCCCCTAAGACTGGCCCTTGAGAAGGGCAGAGGAGGATGATGGACAAACGAGTGTGGGATCTCCCAGTGCAGCTAAGATGAGCAGCCAACTTTATTGTGCTGGGGCATGGGGGCCAGCACTCAGGGCTGGCGCACGACTGGTCAGCAGCATCTTCCAGGCCGGCTGTATGGTTTTTGCGCCCGAGGTTGTAACCGCGAGCGGTGTCGGATGCGGTCTGGCCCAGGGTGGCTGGAGCGGCTGCTGCTCTCGAGCACCAGAGCGCCACGGGACAGCCCCGACGCTGCCTGGCTGGCAGAGGTGGAGCTGCTCCTCTGGAGCGCCAGCAAACCGAGGAACAGCCCCAGCGCCATCTGCCAGGCAGTGCTGGGGCTGCTCGGCTCGACACTTGGAGCTGGCACATGGCTGGTCCCACGGGGTTTGCCAGGCCGGCTGTATGGCTTTTGCGCCCGACGTTGTAACTGCGAGCGGTGCCGGATGCGGTCTGGCCCAAGGTGGCTGGAGCGGCTGCTGCTTTCAGGCCCTGGGGAGCTGCGGGATGGCCCCGGTGGTGTGTAGGTGATGGTGCTGGGCCTGCTGCTCTCAGGCACCAGGGAGCCATGGGACAGCCCCGATGCCGCCTGGCTGGCGGTTCTGATGCTGGCAAGCTCTGACTTGTCACTGGCACCTGCGAGGGGGGGGCAAGAAGGTCAGCAGCACGGCCACCCAGTCCCGGGGCAGGAGAGGCCATCGTGGTGCCCACAGCCCTCCTGAAGCCAAGCCCAACCTAAGTCCCTGCTACCAGGCCTAGCCTGGCCCCTGGCCCCAGCGCGGGGGACACCCGGGTGCTTTGCCTCTTACCAGGGCCCAGGCCAGCACAGCAGTCACACTGCCAGGTGGTTGCGCTGTTCCTCAGGTAGGAGCAGCGCCTGTGGATGCCTTTGGCTGCGCAGGAGCTACACAGGAGCATCTGCCAGGACCTGGGGAAGCAAAGGGGTTGCTGGTTGTGAGGACAAAGTGTCGCAAGCACCGGATTGCCTGGCAGAACCCTTCTTCTTAGTCCTTCCTCCCTGAGCACGTGGGGAGACAGAGATCCCATGCAGAGCCCTAGATCGCTGCTTTGGCAACTCACCCCTCTTCCTCTGCCTGCTCCCTGCCTCCCAGACAAAGGCACTTGCTGGCATTGCAGCGGATGTGCCTCTGATACACCAGTCCAAATGCCTGGTCGCTCTCCCGTGACGGTTGTCTGCTGGAGAAGGAAGGGAAAGTCTTGAGCCCCGGCTGCCCCAGCATCAGGCAGATCCAGGCCGTTCCTGCCCTTCTGCCCACACCCTGTTGCCAGCTCCTCCACGCAGCAGAGGACAAAGAGTCAGGGGACAGCAGGTGGCCAGGCCTGCCCTGGCCTGGCACCACGCTTGCGCCTGACGTCTTGTGAGTCGGGAAGAGAAAAACGAACCTCTTGGAGATTCGAATCCCCATGGTGAGCATTTCCATCACGAACTCATCTTTGCTTTGGCAACGCAAGCAGCGGAAGCAGACGCCGGCATGGATAGCCTGCTTCTGGATGCAGGTCCGGTGGAACCAGGCGTGTTGGCATGCTGGGCACACCATGGTGTGGTAGGACTTTTTGTCCTCCACGAGGCCCAGGCAGATGATGCAGGTGGTGTTGTGCTCTGGAGCGGCCTGCACTGCCTGCTCTGGGCGGTGCTCCCAGCAGAAGGACCTGGGAGAAGGATGGAAGGGATGGGCAAGGTGAGGTGACAAGTGCCGAGTCCTTCCCCGGTGACGGCGAGGAGGGCAGAGGAGGTGTGAAGGAGCCCCAGCTCCTGTCCGGGCTCAGGCTCGGGCTGTGGCAAGCTGATGGGAAGCGTCCCTGTGGGTTCCTCGCTTGCTGGTAGGTGGGGAGGCTCCTGCACGAGGGCCGGCAGCCCTTACCTGTACAGCCCGAAGAACTGGGTGACACATTCACCCTCTGAGGCGCAAGGGAGATGGAAGCTGCGGTTGCATCCCTTGTGCTGGCAGGTGATGGTGGCGCCCGTCTCGCCGCAAACGAAGCAGCGCTGGAAAGAGCAGAGCAGCCCCCCTCAGCGGCAGGCTCAGGGCCTGCGTGGCTGGCCCCACGCCTCCGGGCCGGGCGCAGGCTGTGGGCATTGCTGGCTCACAGCCCGCAGATCGGCCTGGTCCACGAAGCTTTGGCCTGTGCCGGAGCCTCTGCGGAGCTGCTGGGAGCAGGCGTTTGTCCCAGAGCTGGTGGAAGGGCTGGGATTTCTTTCCGGGGCTCCAGGTGGAGCTCCCGCAAGCCTCTCCTGCTACAAGCCTCCCGGCTCTTGCCAGATGCTCACCTTCTGGGCTGCCTCCTGGATTGCGCGTCTGGTGTCCTCGGTGAGAAACCCGTTCCTGCTCTCTTGTGGAAAAAGCCCGCTGGCAAGGAACTGCAGAGCAGAGGAGGCCAGGAGCTCATGAGATCAGCAAGGAGGGGACTATCCCTGGCCGAAAGCCGGACGGAGCCCCAGGACAACTCACCAGGCAATAGGTGTGGGCACAGAGCCCCTTCTTTGCGCTTTTGCACCCACAGATATCCGGGTCAGCCTCTGCCCGGCGACACAGCATGCATGCTGGAGGGGAGAGAGCAAATGCCGCTGGGAATGAGCACCTCTGCAGGGCTGAGGGAAGCGTCCCCCAAAGCCTGGCTCTGTCCACGCCTAGCTGGCCTAGCTTGGCCGGATGCAGACTGCCCTGACAGCCCCTCTGCCAGCCATGGGGAGCTGTGGGGAGGGATACTTCGCTCTCACCTTGCTCCCTCGAGTCGGGGTCCTGCTGCTTCATCGCGAACGCAGTGCGCATGGACAGCAAGTGCTTGGAGAGGCTCTGCCGCAGCAGTGCCGGGGTTTCTCCTCTGCACACTCCTCTGCCAACCCTTAGAGAGCAGTGGGACACGGTGAGCTTGTATCGCAGGCCCCGGAGCCCCAAGGAGTGCGGCTCCCCTCCTCCCTCGGCAGCCCTGGGCAAGCCCCTTCTTCCCCTGCCCTCTCCTCACCTCGCCAGGTCGCAAGGCCAGAGCCCAGCAGCCCTTTATCCAGGCCTTGGCGACGGGTCACAGTGGCCACTGTGACATCACCAGCACTCGTCTGTGTGTGCCCCCAGTATGGGCAGGGGTGCCCTCGGCTACCTGCCGCCCCCCTGTGACACGGCCACCTCGGCACCCGAGTCAGGGGGGTGGCTGCTTTTGCACCCGTACGGGGCTGCAGTGCTGGCACCGGTCGCCCAGAGAGGCTGTGGAGTTTCCAGCCTTGGAGACAGGCCCAAGCCAGCGGGATAAGGGCCTGAGCAGCCTGCTCCAGGGGACCCTGCTTCAGCAGGAGGTGCTTGGACTAGATGGGCTCCTCTGTTGCAGGTGGAGTCATGCGCTTCACTGGCGAGAGAGCAGCAGCAATATGTTTAGTGATATAAACCAGGGATTTAACAAAGTATGGTAGCGAACGTGACAATGGTTAGTGGTTTAACAAGATTCGATGGCAAAGTACGCTTGATTATTTACTGCAGAGAGGACAGGGCGAGACAAAACTGGCGGGGAGACCCTCCCGTTGACTCATGAGGTTCAGAAAGGACCTCCTTGCTTTCTAAACTCCTTCCTAGAGCTCTGAGTCTAGGTGCGGCTGGATCCAGTCCTAGTGCAAGTCTTGATCAATAGTATATGCCTAAAGGATTATATACGCGCAATCAATCCTTTATATCACTTGGCTGAGATTTCAAAGTTTAGCGTGCAATTGATCGCTTACTGAGGATCTGCTGTGGCAAGGAATCTCTCCACCTCAAGGAGTAACCTAATACTCAAGGGGAGATCCTGGCGTGCAGCCCACGGCCGTGCAGGAGAGCTCAGTGGGCGAGGGGCTGTCCACTATTTATCGAGTAAGATGATTGACTGCTAGTCGTATTTGCGTGCCAGCAAGACCCCTGGGTCACTGTTCCAGACAGCCCCCGGCTGCCGTGTTGCCATCTGTCCCCCAAAGTCCAGCGAAAGCTGGATGCAGCCATCGTGACCCCCACTGGTGGCTGTGGCTTCAGGTGTGGGGGGAGCACACCGCCACACCCTCCAACCTCAACCATTCTGGGCTTCTGTGCAAGGCAGCCTTGCACGTGCTGGCAGGGACCTTGGTGATCGCAGGCAGGCCTAAAGTGCCGAGCACGGGAACGGGAACGGGGCCAACTGCACGGGGATGTGGACAGTACTGAGTGGGGACTAGGATGTACTGAGCAAAGGGCAGGGACCTTGCAAAGTTTGGCGCTTGTGGACATTGCAAGCGCGTGACAGGGGTGGCACCAAGCACAGAGATGGGGACCTCACTGAGTGTGCAGTTAGGGACAGCGCTGAGCATGGGATACTGGTTTTGGATGGGACAGAGTTAATTTTCTTCATAGCAGCTTGTACGGTGCCCTGTTTTGGATTTGTGAGCAAAAGAGCATCGGCAACACACTGACGTTTTAGCTATGGCTGAACAGTGTGTGCACAGTGTCAAGGCCTTTTCTGCTTCTCACACAGCCCCGCCAGCGAGTAGGCTGGGAGTGCACAAGATGCTGGGAGGGGACACAGCCGGGACAGCTGACCCCAAATGACCAGTCCCATACCTTATGGCAAAGTGCTCAGCAATGAAATTGCGACCTGTTGTTGCTCCTGGACTGGCTAGGCATCGGTCAGCTGGTGGTGAGCAACTGTGGTTTTTTGCATCACTTGCTTTCTTTTTGTTTTGTTTTGTTTTGTTTTGTTTTGTTTTCCTTAGCGAACTGTCTTTATCTCAACCTATGAGGTTTTGCATTTGTACCCCTCTGATTCTCTCCTCCTCCGTCAGACTGCAGAGGAGAGTGAGTGAGCGTCTGTGTGGGGCTTAGCTGCCTACCGGGGTTAAACCATGCCAGCATGGGACGTGGGTGCTGCTGAGCATGGGGCTGGGGACCCCACTGAATGGGGGGCCAGGGCCGAGCTGAGGGGTAGTGCTCTCATAGAGCACGGAGGCCAGGGTCGAGCGTGGGGCTGGGGCCAGTGCCGAGCACAGGGATGGGGACAGCAGTGACAATGGCATGGGAAGGGTGCCTGGCGTGGTGGACGGGTATGGCTCTGAGCCCCAGGAGATGCGGGGAGAGCCGAGGAGATGCAGGACGGCCTCTCCCCCGAGCACGTCCGGCACCAGGAGGGGTCTCACGGAGGTTGTGCCCTCTGTGCTGCTCGGCGTGACAAAGCACTGGCCCTGGGGTCCCAGGGAAATTGCAAGGCCTCACCACAGAAGCTGTGTGGTCCATTTAACTCTCCCCTCTCCAGAAAGGCTATGCAGGGGATTTAACTCAAGGGAAGTTGTGTAGTGAATGAGGAAGCAGTAAAATGTCAGCGTGCCAGATCAATCAGCAGTGGATGACTCTGTGCTGCCCTCGCACTGATGGTCCAACCCTGCTCCCACATCTGTGCGCACTTGGCAAGGTGACCGGTCCCTGCCCTCCTGCCCTGGTTGTGCTCTGTAGCTCTTGGCAGGGTTTTGAGGGACTTTGGCCCTTGGATTCTGCTCCTTCAAATATGTCCCCTGTCCAGAAGCTTTCCAGCCTGCCACTGCCAAAGGGACAGCCCAATTCAGCACCCATCACCAGACACCACAGGCCTGGGTCCATATTCCTGCTCACAGCAGTCGTAACACAACCTGCACCTTTCGCAGCTGCACTACTGTCACGAGCCCAGAGCTGCTGGCTGTCCCGCAGAGCGGGTCCTGACAGCAGTCCATGTCCGCAGAGGAACATAAAGATATTGTCTTGCGTTTGCTGCAAGAGGGAAAAAACCTCAGCAGCCCGGACTCCTCCAAGGAAGCTACCTGAGCAGTTTTGTGTATGTTGGAGGCAGGTCAATGCCCGCTAGCTCCCTGGGACTCCTCCCAGGCATCTCCCACGGTGTTGTGTCCTCCCCCAGTAGGCAGCAAAAGGATAGAAGCATAGCATGGTTTGGGTTGGAAAGGACCTTCAAAGATCACCTGGTCCAACCTCCTGCCATGGGCAGGGACATCTTCCACTAGATCAGGTTGCTCAAAGCCCCCTCCAACCTGACTTTGAACACTCCCAATCCACCGCTTCTCTGGGCAACACGTGCCACCGTGTCACCACCCTCAGCGTAAAACGTTTATTCCTCATGTCCAATTTAAACCTGCCCTCTTTCCGTTTAAAACCCTCGCCCCTTCTCCTGTCACTACAGACCCTGGTAAAAAGTCTCGCCGTGCCTTTCTCGTGAGCCCCCTTTACATACCGAAAGGCCGCAGTAAGGTCTCCCTGGAGCCTTCTCCTCTCTAGGCTGAACACCCGCAACTCTCTCAGCGTTTCTGCACAGGAGAGCTGTTCCAGCCCTGGGATCCTCCGCTGGACCTGCTCTAACAGGTCCATGTCTTTCTTGCGCTGGGGACCCCGGAGCTGGATGCAGTGCTCCAGGTGGGGTCTCAGGAGAAGGGAGTGGTGATGTACATGACGTACCCATGCCATCTCCCTGCGCGTCAACCCCGGAACCCAGCTGGGAAGCTGGATGTCCATCGCCTCCAGCCACGTCTGTAAACAAACCAGAGAAAGTCCCGTGAAATCCCATAAAAATACTGCAGTGAATGCAGTTGAAACACGGGATTGCTCCATGTCGCAATAGGGGTGCCAAGGGAAGGCGTAAGCCAGAAAGAGCTTTCCGTCCTGGCACATTCCGTGTTGGAGCAGTGCCTGGACGTTTTCAACGTCAGAGCTGGGCTCTGGCAAGAATGACGGAGGGTGTTGGCATTGTTAGGTGAGCAGGCAAGCGCAGCTCCCCTTGTGCCACGGAACAGCTGGAGCACCAAGGCTGTCACTCACCCCATCCCACTACCACAGGCAGCATTGGCAAGCTTGGCTTGCTGCTCACCTGAACTCTATTGCTGCTCACAGCCCCCTTCCCAACTCCTCTCCTGCTGCATTCTACTTCTGCAGGGCACAGTGTTCCTAAACATTGTCGTTTTGAGCGGAAAGAGGCACAACCAATGCCTAAAGAGAAGCAGCCTTGCTAATTTTGCAGTTAACCTCACCGTGCTATATTTTCTGTGCGGAGCAGTTCCTACATGTGTCTGCTTTGGTTTTGCATCAAAACCTGGTTTTGCTTATGAGAGGCCTTGCAACAGGGTTTGTCAGCTTGGCTTTGCCTCATACCTCTCCTCCTTCTGCTTGCTGGCCGTGGCTCCTCCTGGCTCTGCCACGGTGGAGAGCACAGCAGGGGTCTTTCAGGAGGCACATCTGTCTGGCGTGGCACGGCCACCTCTCTTCCGTGGTCAGCAGGCCCTTCTGAGTGCAGCTCTGGAAAGCAAAAGCATGAGGAATGATGCGCGTTGGGGTCAGCTGAGCTTTCAAAGTCATGACTACAGCGGATGATTCAGTAGGGCAAACTAGATCCAAAGAATGTGCCGGCACATGGCTTCTGTGCAGTAAGAAAGGGAAAAACTATACCGCTACAAAAAATGGACATTGGTTGTCCCATCAGTCCTCTGATGCCATGTGCTCTGCAACCCCTGTGCCCTCCTTGGGAAGGATCCTAAGCCACTGTGTCACGCAGAAGTCGTCAGACCACTAGGTCTCACGTGAAGAAGAACAAACGGTTCTTGGTTGAGTCTGTGGTGACAAGGCAAATGCAGTAGAAGGACACTGACAGCCCATCTGCTAACCGTCTCTGTTGAAAAGGTGTGTGTCTCTTCATCACCTGATCTTCCTGAGAGGAAAAGGCAGAAAAGGGAAAAACAATCGATTGGGTCAGGACAAGCATGTTCTGTTCCTACCCCTGCCAGAAAAGCCCTTGAGGAAGGAAACAGCACATCTGAAACGCGTCTGCTTGATTGGAATTGTACCCGCCTCCTACAGCAGAGCTAAGAAACCTTCCTCAGAAAATCACAGAATCATAAAAGAAGGGTTATCCAGTACCCAAGATGATCTGCACTTGTCAGTGGGAAGGGCACGAGACCAAAAACTTCCCCCACCAGACCAGGTCAAATGGTTATCTCAGCGGAGAAAAGCCTCTGTGCGGCTGGGCAGCAGGGCAGCAGGCTCAGCGGGGCCCGAGCTGCGGGAATGTTCAAACCTCAGGCGACGTCTGATGAGCCTCTGGAAAGAGCAAAGAAAGCAGCCC
>NW_026561720.1:0-36170 GCF_028858705.1 Grus americana | reverse complement strand
GAGAGACATGGAACTGTTGGAGCCAGTCTGGTGGAGGGCCACAAAGATGATCAGAGGGCTGGAGCACCTCTGCTGTGAAAACAGGCTGAGACAGTTGGGGTTCTTCAGCCTGGAAAAGAGAAGGCTCTGGGGAGACCTTACACCAGCCTTCCAGTACTTAAAGAGGGCCTGCAGGAAAGCTGCAGAGGGGCTGTTTACAAGGGCATGTAGTGATAGGACAAGGGGTAATGGCCTTAAGCTGAAGGAGGGTAGGTTTAGATTAAATATTAGGAAGAAATTTTTCTGTATGAGGGTGGTGAGGCACTGGAACAGGTTGTCCAGAGAAGTTGTGACTGCCTCATCCCTCAATGATGGAAATATTCAAAGCCAGGTTGGAGGGGGCTTTGGGCAACCTGGTCTAGTGGAGGGTGTTCCTGCCCATGGCAGGGGAGTTGGAACTAGATGATCTTTAAGGTCCCTTCCAATCCAGGCAATTCTATGATTCCGCAAGCATTAGAAGAGGCTGCCCAGAGAGCTGGTAGTATCTCCGTCTTTGGAGATATTCTAAATATGAATGGACAAAGCCCTGAGCAACTTGCCCAAACTTGGATGCTATCCCTGCTTTGAGCAGTGGGTTTAATTAGATGACCTCAGGAGGTCCCTTTCAATCTAAGTTATTACATCTATTCCAGTAAAGATGACTGTGACAAACCCCGTGGTATTTTATTCTCCAGGGTGCGGTGATCCTATTAAATGTGTCTGAATGAAACATATTCAGTCACAGTGTGACTTCACAAGAATCCTCAGGAACTCCTCTGCTGAGTTGTAAGATGCTTAATTTGGGGCAGAAGCTTTGCTTGGCAAGTGGTATGAGAGGACTCAAACTCTTCTCAGACTGACAATACAGATTAAGTCTATGCAGATCATCTACAAATATGGATTTCCAGAGTTACTAATAACATATACAGAACCTGTGTCAAGTTATGATTATACTTCTTTCTTTGCTCATTAAAAATAAGCTGATTTCATTCAATTAAAAAGGCATTCTATAACAATGAATTATAGCTAAATCCTGCCACAACGCAGCTGTTCTTTATTTGAGAAATTTCATTTGCATTCATTTTGCGCAACATTTCACACGTTGGCTGGTGTGAAGACAAAGATGAACAGTAGAGGTTGCACCCATCAATATCCCACATACCATAACTGGAAAGGCTCTCACAATATATACAGTTACACTTTACCAATCCTGACAGTCTGTCATGGCTCCAGGTGTAATAGATTAATTGAAATCTTAATAAAGGACAGGTATATTTGCACATATGCCTGGTTTACCAATGTTGTGCTGCCTTTCTTTTATCTTGTTGGTATGGCCACTTACATTCAGCTGGACTCTTTCCATGTCTCAGGAAGAGATTATTTTTCAGGGATATCCATAATGTCCTTTGCATTCTTCTGTTCTGTTACATTTATTAGCCTTTTTATTTCAGCTACGTACTGTTTTTATCTTTAATAACAAAGTGTTTTTGTCATGCTGATGAATACTCCTATTTATTATTTATTTTGTGATACAAACTTTTAACTGTTCTCAAAGTGACAGCAACACAAGCTTATGATCTTTTATAATAAAAATCCTACAGAATTATTTGATAGCTATCTTCTAAATATCTAGGTCAGCTTTCCAGAGCATGGAAAACAAATAACAAATGGTTAAATAATGTATTTTCTCCATACAAGTGATCTTAGTTTCAAAAGGAAGACTATTTCTTAATCACCCACTTGATGTTTCCAAAAAGACAGAAAATGCTAATTATTAGCTTTTTAAAAGATAATTTCAAACTAAAATACCATACTAGCAATGGTAGAACAGGCACTGGGCAAACAGTAATATTAGTTGTTATCTAGATAGAAATTTCCTTAGGTTAAAAAAGAAATAACGTTTAGATTTTAATGCAGATCCATTCCTTAGAGTTTTGCTAAAATATCATTCTCCTCTGTCCTTATTAGCATCTGAGTTATAAAGAAAACGTCATAGCCATCTCATCAGGGATTTAAACAGTACTTTCAGGCACTGTTTCTATTTTTTGAATCAACAAAACAACTAATCTTGCTATTTTTCTTCCCTATTCACATACCTTACTTCATTCTGATAAAGTCCAGCTAAGACACAGCTTGTGAAGCTGGACAATTGGGTACCCAGGATGCAAAGGGTTTTGTTATTCTAATTCTATTAGACTCACATAAGCCTCTGAGGAGTCCTCTTCTAATAAAGATGCCAGGAGCCTGCATTACAAACCCATTTTCCCGACCACTGACCAAGTCAGAGACAATTCAGCTCTGTGAGAAGGACTGATTTTGACAAAAAGCCAGATGTACTTCTTTTCTTTTTCTTACATTGCAAGTGGAATTAGCAGGGGCAAAAAAAAAAAAAAAAAAAAGATACAGAAATATAATATAAATTAAAAGAAAAAAACCCACTTGCTTATGAAAAGAGGAGAGGCATAAAACTGTGGGCTGACAACAAGAGAAGGATGATAGCAATATACATGGAAGAAAAACAAGAAATTGATTTTAGCATGCTGAATGACAAGAAGTTAAAGCAAAATCGTAACTTAATGAAGAATCAGGTATAAAAATGAATGCCTCCCTGTTTCTCTCCCTGTCTATCATACAGTTCCCTTCTCTGAGTAGTAGTAAATCTGGAAAAAAATAATCTTTTCTTAAAAATACTTAAAAGATAATGAAAAATGTCTATTTATGTTCAATATACCATTTCTGGCAATACCTTTATGCTTGGCTTCCATGAGCACACACCAATTCTGATGCACCCATACATTCTCCTTTTTCGTACAAATCTGAACACCCCAAACATAATACTAGGTCATGAAGACTTGCTTACAACACTTGGATTTGCCAAGTCTGAAGTTCTGAAATGCATCTTGGTGGAATGATCACATATTTAATCACATATCTGAATTATTTTTATAAATGTAATAGTATATAATAAAACATTGGAAATTATTATTTCCCACAATGGTTCCACTTCCAGAAGGATTTTTACAGATATTTAAAAGCCATCTTGTCTAATGTGAAAGATTTGAATACTAAGGAAAAGAAACAGTTGCTTGTACATTATTTCTTCTATACACATCTTGAATTTCACAAACCATGCTCTTCTCTCTTATTACTCTACATCCAAGTCCAAGATAGCAAGAAGTAGCGAAGTGGGCTGAACTGCCACTAAATTACAGAAAGCCAGCTCTACAATTTCGCATCAAAAGTGAAGCTTTCTCAGTGCTTAAAAGTAGCACCTAAATGAATGGCAGATGGCAAAATATGAAACAAGAATAGATCTAGATGATGGTAGTAAAAGGTATTTTATGGTGAAAGCCTTTTATCCTTGGGAATAATCTCTATTGCTGAAAGTCCAGCCCACGACAGTAGCACTAGTGATCGCTGATGCCTTTGCCAGCCCTCCCTGTAGCACTGAGAACTGGACAGGACTAGCAGAGCTCATGATGCACAGCTGCAAATCCTGTCCTTGGTATTCCTCAGGATCAACGAACCTGTCAGTGAAGGGGAGGCTGGAAGCAAATGCATCCCACGAATGCTGTCCCACAAAACTGGCTGGAGAACAAAGTAGTGCCACAAGTAGATGCAGAACTTTCTTCTTCAATATTTTTCCATTCACATATCCCACCTAAGAAGAAAAGTTACTCTAAAAACAAAAGATGTTTTCCCCCTCCTTCGTGTTTGAGGTGACTACAGAAAGAAGGCAAAAAAGTTATTTCTATTTTTGTTGCAAAGGAACTAGTTTGATGAATGGCCATGTGTAAAATACAGATTAACTATAAATACCTGAGAAAGAAAAAGTATAGAAAGAAGGAGAATAAATCAGTAAGACAATGTGATTGTTTATGACTGCTATAGAATTGACTTTCAGGTTACAATTTTCTATTAATATTTTGAATCATACAGCACAGGGATGAAAATTATTTTCTTGAACCACTTCAAAAGTAAAGCATTTATCTCTTTGGAATTTAACTTGTGTAGCTGTAAATGTAAAACTTCAGAACTACCAAAAACAGTGCTAGTGAACTACCAGCTAGTTCAGCCTGATTTCAAATTCTGGTTTTGAGCTCCTATATACTAGCAATTTATATACTGTAACAAATACAGTGTTCATCTTCATGTTACACTTGAACAGCCTCTATATTAAATGCTAGTGTTCCCAAAGTTTTTATTTGGTTCAAAGTATAATATAGAAAAAGCAAACATTGCCATGAAGCCACAGTTTAGTCTTTTGTTCTCATTAGAGTTTGAAAACAGAACCCCACGAGGATTGAAGATAACACTTCCAGAAAGGGACATCCTGGGGAGATCTTGCAAGGGACATTAAAAACCCAACAGATCAGAACCTTAAAATTAAGTTTTCAGAGTCTTCAGCAAGAAAATTTAAGGAAAATAAGGAGATACCATTAACAATGTTTCCCAGGAAAGGTAAGCTTGGCAGGATTGCCTATGCTGTCTATCAACAGAATGAGAAGAAATTCCTTCTGAATGGATTTTACACATAGAGCCACACAGTATGTTGCAACTCAAACCTGAAGTAACATTCCTCACTTTTACATATTAACACTGCTTCTAATTCCTGGAAAAGCTGTCTCCATTCTGAACAGTCCCAGGAGTCACTCCTCTCTAGGCTTACCCACTGTGTGATCATTACTGGCCATGAAATACAACCGAGGAGCTTCAGCTCATTTTGTACGCAGCAGCTGCATCTCCCAGTTCTGCCTCCTCTGCAACAACTCTTACTTTCCAGAATTTCTTTCAAAATCAAGTTCCTCAAGTATTATCAGAGCTTGTCACCCTGTCCTGTCTTCCACGAGGAAATACTATTTAGGGTACCCATATAATGTACAATTGCATCAAAATCAGACTCAACTCAAATCTTGATAGTAAAAGGGAGAGGCAGATTTGGTTATTTGTTTTTGGCTTTATGTTGTTTGGGTTTGTTTTTTTTCTGTTTGGGTTTTTTTTGGGGGAGGGCGGGGATGGGTTGGGTTTTTGGGGTTTGGGGTTTTTTGAGTGACCAAAGAGTGACGATCAATATATAAACAGATTTCATACAGCATTTTCTCAGATGCAGCAAGCCTGTGCTGATTCAGTCAAGAAGTAATCTGAAACGAGGTAGGATAGAATTTCGATTCTTTTTCTATCAAAGTCTATACACAAGGCATTTAAATACCACTGAATCCAGAGCAATCATGTATGCTTATATGCACATGCACATTGCAGTCACATGATATTTTACTATGACTCTTGCAACCACAATTTCCATACAACTTACCAGCACTACCAGCAATGTCTGCAGTTTTTCACGATTCTCAGTGAAGCAGAAAGCATATGCAAGCTGATGATTTTTGGCTGAGGTTTGTATTTATTTCAGCAAACCAACTAGAATGTCACATGCCCTTCACTTCATTGAGCAGGCTCCCACTAGTTGCCAACTGATGCAACCTTTTTGAACATTTTTAAGAGCAAGTCATGTTCCACAGAGTTCCATGGACAGGTTTTGAAACCAGGACATAATGATTCTAACTACTAAAAGCGATTTCAAATTATTTCTTGTGTGATATTAAACAATTTCTCTAAATATTTACTACGGCAGAAATGAAACATGTTTTTGTGTTATATAGGCAGACTTTCTCTCTCTGACACATACTCACATATGTATATATGGATACCCACTATCTACTTTTTAGGCTCCTAATTCTTAGCAGAGTATCACAAACTCACTCGATGTCCCCTAGTGCCAGATTTTAAGTTTACATGACGTGCAATACAGCAAGCAGGCAGAAAGGCTCCCCCTTGGCCCTCTCTGAGGAGGCTGCCATGAATTGTTCACTCTAGCAAATACCAGCACATTTCATGAAATTTATTTTACTCAGTAAAATTTGGGATACCTACATTTAGTTTTAAGAGGAACACTGTTTATATGAGGAAATAAAATACACTCTTTGGGGATGTCCGTAACCTCGACACCACTGCTGTACTGCTTATGCAAAATGCCACCATTTTTTCTAATGACATCACTAAATGGTGGTATAGAAGATTCCTCTATAGCTTAGGGGCACCACATGTTTTGAAAAAGCAGCATAACTGCATTTTGGGGAAAAAAAGCACCACATACATGCTGGCACTGATTAAGCCCAATCTGTGCCTGAAAGAAAATTGAAGTGAAATAAGTGTCTGTCAAGTGTTCTCTCAGCCAGCTCTATGCCCTTGAACAGACATCCTGTCAATACTTGATACACAAATGCAGAAAACTCTGGTGTATTAGTTTACTCTTAAAATGCTTTTAATGGGAAATATTTTTTTTTCCTTCATTTAATGGCTTAACAATATTTGGTGGAAGAATGCTGTAATCTTAGTATTTACAGACATTTTCTCTCCTGTTAAGGTTACATCTGTCAGAATAAAGGACATATAACACTGGGGAAAAAAAAGGTTTTATACGCAAGAATGTAAGTATGCCCAAAAATCCCAACAACTGATCATTACATGTATTTCTATTACCCAATAAAATCTCTTACACTCCAATACCATAAACTGATGTCTGCAGAAGACATTAAAGTGCACAGTCGAAAGCACAGAGATATAGAAGCACTTACATTTGCACTGTGATCACTTCCACTAACACAGACGACATCTTGTTTTTGAATTGTTAATACCTCTTTTGTAAGCTTCAGCTGGATGTCATAAGCATTTTCGGATACTTCATCATACAACAATGCAATACCAGTTTTAGTCTGCAAAAGCAAGGCACAGAAACAAAAATTTTAAGAATATGAACATTTCGTTATGACAAAAACCTCTATCCCACTCAATACATAAAATCCACATAAATGACCATTGTTTACAGATAGTGGAAAAGTGGCCTGCTTTTCAGTCTTCAAATGGATTAGACATAAAAAGCCTCTTCTGTACTGTAAAATATGGGCTAAATGGTCTTTGAAGTAGACATTAATACATAAAAACCCCCACAAAACAAATTGTCCATTGTACTGTTCCACAAAGGAGTGTTGCCATTGAATGACATCCTATTTGTTTTTAATTGTATGACTTCTTATGAAACTGTATTAGAAGCAGATAGGTATGTATAAACGTATGTGAACACATTTTCCAGTTTTAGCAAGAAGTGGGGAAGTGCAATGTTGTTCCTGACTTACAGATGTTCGTTCCACTGTGTCAGAAAAAGACCTGTACCCTTCAGAAATGTTGCCTTTAAGAGACAGACTTCTATTACAGTAGAAACCTATGTTTTCACATTGTAAAACACACAAATAAATACAAGTGGTACAGAATTTCTATTTGTTTAGGTCAAGATGGACATATATTTCTGAAGTTACATCATCACTGGACTAATAACTAGTGAAGTCTATAGGATAGTCAAGTATTTCAATATAAACAATGTTTTCTCCATGAGTAGTAGAAAATAAATTCTATTTTAACTTTTGGTTTATTTACTTACGTGCAAATTTCCCACTAATATTCAGTCAGGTATTTCCGTAAACAAAAACTGTGGAATTAAGACTCAAATTGTTAAAATAAGCAGACTAATGCAATGTCAGAGCTTTACAGTCACTGCACAGAAGAAAAGCAAAACACCTGTCCTGAAACGGATGATCATATTTAAAAGTAATATTTATTAATTTATAACATATATAACAGCATCAACACAACACTGCATTTTCGTCTATGCAAGTGAAGCATAATTTAGCATAATTTAAGGTTTAGCTGCAGCATTTGTTCTTAAAAAATGATTTAAAATCAAGTTGTTCATCTATGTATTGTTAAATAGCAGACTGTGTAAAGAACAGAGCAATCGAACTAAAGAATAAACATGCTTTGTGCACTGAATGAATGCTTGAGGGATTTTAAAATAAAATCAAACATGGAATATTATCTTTGTAATAGTATTTTCATTTCTATAAAATTAGAGGGAAAGGTCTGTGGTGATTGTCAATAAAACCTTTTGGTCTTTAAAGACAGGATCAGTTTGAGTTTAAGGCACTTTAAATTTAGACATGGTGTAGCTCTACACAGCAACCAAGTGTCAAAGCCTCCCTTGTCATAGAAATAGAAAAAGCAGACTAGAGAGCAATTCAATTTTCCCTGAAGTATATACACAGCACTTGCTCAGCTGAATTGCTCATGAGGTTCTGCTGTCCCTGGGCTCAAAGCATTGTCCCCATGTAGGCCACTGCTGCCACATAAGATGCTTTAGGATATCTAAGACCTGGGCTTTTTAGGACATCCAGGTCCTTCTCTAGCTGGAGGCGAGACAAAATTTCCATGATTATAATGGGATACAGACATTGGCCATGCCAGCACACATCCATATGTAGGTATCTTCAGCTCGAAATGGATCTCCCCAAAGGTTTACAGTGTAGAAATCCCCATCTAGGACAGCCGTTTAGATTCTGTCAAGCCAGCGGTGAGCAACAGACACCTCTGAAGCATGATTTACCTGATCTCTTTTATACATCCATCTAGAAGGGAATAAATTGCATCATAGCTCTCTACTTTGACTTAAATATAATTAACAACTCAGACACAAGTGTCTAATTCCAGGCAGATAAGTCTTGTCCTTAGTGGTTGCTGAGAATGCCTAAAGGAAACAAAGTTCAGTGAGGGTGCAAAGCCTTAATCATTCTCACTTGTTTGGAAACCAACATTTCTTCATTTTCACAAGTTTTTGACATTTTTTAAATTTCTAGCATGTGTGGATGTTCTATCAATACAATTTCGTGAATGATGGCATATGAAAACTGTGCCAATGGGTGCCGCTTAAAAGCCATGCTGTGTAACAGCAAGAATTTTCAAACAGTAGAAGAACTGCCTTGAAGACCACTGTCCCCACATTTATGCTGTTCAGAGGCTGAGCATCACTATCCCACCTAGACTGGCAACTACTGTTACTTTTGCTGACATACCAGAGCATGCTTTACAGAAACATCAAGAGAACAGAGCTCTAGAAAGCTCTTTATACAGCCTAACCCCAGAACTAGTAATCCTTACATATGTTTAGAAGTAACACGATGAAAAAAACTCTGAATTTTCATTTGTAACAGATGATCAAGTAATGAATGAAATATGTGGAGTGACCGATTAAATAGCTTAGTGTTTTCCATCTCACTACTTAAACTGAAAGTCTCACTGAAGCTCATCTATTCCTATTAAAATCCAATACCTACCTCACACTCCATCTAACTCCTGACATGATCCAAGATGACGTACAGCAATACCTTATTTGCTTTCAGAATCAATAAGATTAATCTAGATTTCTTTCAGCCTTTCAAGTTGGCTTTTTTCAGACCATTATAAATGGCTGTGAATCAGAGTTCAGCACATTCCCTTGTTCTCTCTTTGTGTTAAAGAGACAGCATATGTAACTCTAGCAGGCAAATCCCACTACAGACAACGTGCTTCTTCAAACAAGGATCTTTAAATGGGAACTTAGTCTTTGCATGCACATCCATCATTTTAACTCTGCTACGTTCATCTTGATTTCTGACTTAAAAACTGTCTATACAATAGCCGTTCTAACATCTGGTATCAGAAAGTGAGGACTGAAAAGTGGAAATAACTCCCCAAAATGATGCAGAAGAGAAAAGGAGATGAGCAGTACAAGGATCACAGTAGCTGTGACTTTTAAGAAAGCTTAGTCACTGCTGTGTTTCTGAAAGAAAAAAAACGCCACTTAAACCTACTTTCTCAAGCAAGCTCAAAAACTGTCAAACACCACAGGGAAGAAAACGTCATGCTCTAGAGGCAGCTAGAATTGCAGATGAATCCTTTTATCAGTTTTATTGTTGACTACTTAAGGCAGGTCTCTAGCCAGTGTACTTGCTTTAAAGTGCTCCCCATTCATCATGATGTTTTGGGATCCTACTCAAAATACCATCACTCTTTCAATGCGCTGCATCTGCAGCCTGAGGTTCACAGCTGCAAATTCTGTTTCAAAGTAGGCATCCCTAGGCCAAACTTCAGTCTTACTGGCATAAAATACTTGTCTTCACTCCTGTAAGTTTTACTTTGAAAAAACTTACCAAAAAATTAGGCAGAGTTTAAAAGTGGTGTGGAGGTGCACTAAGTTTTCTACAGAAACTACCTACTTGCTTATGTTGATTTGTCTCTCAAATGTATTAAAGCAGTATTTGTCAGGCTTTTCATGCTAGTAACTGAAGAGGGGCAAGAAACGCTCAAGATTCTTACATAGACCATCGGAAAATTCAGATGAGATTCATAACAAAATCATGATATGTTCGTATCCGTTCAGAGCAGGTATCAAAGCAGATGCAGTGCAGCGATACTATTTTGATTTAAACTGTAAAGTTCTTGGTAGCTGCAAACCTCTCTCTTCTTCCCTCTGCTTAAATGTGGTTTAGCATTTGATAGGGCAAGGGGTAATGGCTTTAAGCAGAAGGAGGGTAGATTTAGATTAGATATTAGGAAGAAATTCTTCACTGTGAGGGTGGTGAGGCACTGGAACAGGTTGCCCAGAGAGGTTGTAGATGTGCCCTCCCTGGAAGTGTTCAAGGCCAGGCTGGATGGGGCTTTGGGCAACCTGGTCTAGTGGAGGGTGTCCCTGCCCATGGCAGGGGGGTTGGAACTGGATGGTCTTTGAGGTCCTTTCCAACCCAAACCATTCTATGATTCGTGATCACTGCCGTTGCCAACTAAATGGAGTAGTAGTGTGTTCGACCCTCATAAAAATAGATTCTCTGGCGTTTCCCCTACTTTATCTAAAAAATCCTCTGCATTGAGTTACATCAGTCTTCCAGCAGAAAGAACTTTTTTTCCCAGATTAAGTTGGGTAAGTTATATTTCCACACAAATATTTTATTGGCAATATTTACACCTCAGATCTAGTGATCAAATTCTCTAATCCAATTTCAAATTTTTTTCATGAAAACAACTCTGTTGAAATTCCATATCCGTGGCATACTGATGGTTGGAACAATTGCTGAAGACATGTGAGAACTGGAGTCACTGATTTTTATCCTACATCACTTCAGATTAGGCCAAAAGAGAACTTCAGGTGGTCCCACACAGACAGTGCTCTGACTACTAATTTACAGCAGGCTCAAATTTACTTTCTCTCCCATAACTGATTTGGTATGTTTTCTACACCACATCTACTATCGTGATTAAAAGACAAAGACATTTTCTCAGAGCAGGACAGAATTCAAATTTAAAATAGCTTTGACTAATACAAAAACAGAAGATTTAAAAAATGGGATTAAGTGTAACAAGAAAAAAAAGTGCAAGGTGCTACACAGTCACTTGCATGGAAGAAGAAAAGCTTTTCTTGACCATTTCTTCAGGAAAGGAAACAGGCAGGTAGCAGTGAGGACTGACAGCAAAATATTGGCATCGATATCTTGTTGTTGCAAAAAAGGCAAATAAAGGCAGATATTTTGGCTGCTCTCCTTCAGGTTCTTTCCTACTGATTTGCTTCTTCTCACTTTCAAAAGGCAGTGCCCAAAAGTAAACACAGTTCTTCAGCTGAGTAGTACAGAAGGTTTCTTAAACGCTGCTGAATGTGAGGGAGGAATAATTTCATGCCCATGAAGCAATCTATCACCAGTACTGCATTTAATATATCCCAGTATATTGTTTCCTTTTATACAGTATTATGTCAGTGTTGATTCATGGCTACACTATATAGAAGAGGTAATGAACTGAAAAGGGTCACGAGAAATAAAAAAAAGATTAAAAGTGATCAGAGATCTGGAAAATAGAACCTGTAAGTAATTCTGCATGAATTCAGGTTGTTTAGCTTAAAGACAGAACACAAGAGCACACAGTGACAGTTTTAAATACTTCACAACCTATTGAAAAGAGAAATGGAACAATCAGATAAGAAAATAATTTAGAATTTTCCTCCTTTTAACACATTCCAGCTACAAGGAAAGTGAAGTCCTTGAACAGATGGCTGTGACAGATTATGGACATCCATGGCTAAGGATTCTGAGAGAAAACTGAACATCTGCCCAAATGGTATAGGTACTGATCCTCTCACAGTGCAAAATCCCAGACAAGACAATTTCTTTCAGATCTATTTGTCTTTGGTTCTAATATTCAGAATTAGGTGACTCCTTGCATACAATTGAACCTCTGCATCCATGAGAAAGCCTGACTGGCTTTAGAAGGACACCTGCACTGAACAACTTGCAACTGCCACAGGAAACATGAAAAATAACTATTAAGATCTGAAGAAGTTTATCATTTAGGGGCCTTAACTATGGATGAGTGACATTTACAATACAATTTGTTAATGATCATAACTTGTATAGCACTTAATCTGAAGGAGGACTGTACCCCAAGAAGCGCTGTACCTTTGTCTTTCATGATGAGAAGATAATTCCAGGCTTAAGGGGCCTTGAGTGACAACACAAATACAGGGTTTTCAATGGACCAACATGGGACAAATGGATAAGGACAGCACATGTGTAGTGAGAGTGGTAACACAGCTGTGGAACACAGAAAATTAATGATTCCACTAGCACTGTAAGCACACAAAGAACCCTGCAGTAAAACTAAAAGCATATATAAGACAGAGATTAATTATAACTTTCTGAAATTAGTTACATAGCACTCCCTTACACATGGAGTTGTCCTTTTTCTCATCTTTAGCATACTATGGCTTTTACACCTACTGACACTGTTTCACAGTTGCTGAGACAAAAAAGAAGTAGTACCTTTTCCTTTAAGAAATTCTGACTATGATAATGAAGCCCTTAAACTGACTATTCGGATATGTTACAGTTCCCCAGTACTACGCAGGTGAGGGGTTCTACGAACAAGTCAGAAGAACCACCTGTAAAAAATGCTATGGAAGACAAAATAGTATGGATTTGTCCTGTATCTCAGAGTAGTTCAAGACTCCTGTACGTCAGGACAGAAAACACTGTTTTTTCCATCACAGAAAGAGACCTTCAGAGGTTTGAAGCCCAACGTCAAAGCAAGGCAACTATGCTATCAGCCCAGGCTGAAAGTCTCTAAAGATGGAGACTGCTCAACCTTGCTGGGCAACCAGCTCCACTGCTTGTCCTCACGAGCAAAAGCTTTTCCTTGCATCTGATTTCAAGTTCTGCTTGTTTTTTCCTGTCCACCCCTGTATTATTACGAAGAACCTGCCTCCATCTTCTTGATATAGTTCTTGTTGACATGGAAAGGCTGCCTTTAAGTCCTGCTGAAGCCTCCTCCAGGCTGAACAACCTGAGCTCCCTCAAAGGGCAAGCGCTCCTAGCCTAAATTAGCTTGGTGGCCCTGCAATGAACTTGCTCCAGCTTTTCAATGTCCTTTTTGTATTGGGGGGAACCAAAACTGCATGCAGTATTCTAGATGCAGTCTAGTGAGTGTTGAGTAGAGAGGGATAATCCCTTCCCTTGATCTCCTGGCTGTGCTCCTTCTAATACAGCCCAGGATGCTGTTGACTTCTCTGCTGCCAGGGCTCACTGCTGGCTCAAGTACAACTCACAGCCCATCAGGACCCCCAGGGCCTCTTCAGCAGAGCTGCTTTCTGGACAGGCAGGCCCCTGCCTGTATCATTGCCAGGGGCTCTTCCTTCCAGGTGCAGGACTCTGCATTTGACTTTGCTGAATTTCATGAGTTTAGTTCATTAATTTCTTGAATTTCCTGGCAGTCCGTTTCTCTAGCCTGCCTAGGTCTCTGTCAATGGTGTACTGGTTGCACCCTCCAATATGGTGTCATCAGCAAGCTGTCCATGACCTCCTTCAGGTCACTGACAAAGATGTTAAAGAGGACAGGTCACAGGATAGACCCCTGAAGAACATCAGTTGCCACAGGAATCTAGGTAGAGGACAATCCAGTAACCACTACCCTCAGCCCGAGCATCTAAGCAGTTGTTCACCCACCCATCTAGACTGAAGCTATAGCAACAGAGTAGCAAACGGATATATTTATTTCCTTATGTCAAAATAATAATAAAACCAATAATAATAATGTTAATAACAAAACTGACTTCTTTTTTGTTTTGACACATGAATGCATAACGAAATAGTAATCTAACTGAAAAAAAAGATCAGGAAAAAAAAATATTATTACTGCTTATAGTCACTACCTTCCCTACAGGTAAAAGTGTCAGAAGATGATATAGAAATTATTTGAATGAGATCAGTGCTTTGCATCAGACACCTTTCTGCTCTTAAGTACTACTGCCCACCATCACCAGCATCACCACCACCCAGTTTCCAGGTACAGATGGATGCGGCAATGCCATTACATCCATTAGGCTCCCCAGTCCTGTTTACCCCATCTCAGAATCCAAGGGCCAGGACTATGATGGACACAGCTACAGTTGTGGCAGGGGCCACAACCCCCATTTCACCCCCTCCAGACATGCAACCCACCACCAGCTGCTTCTGCCTCCCTTCCCAACAAGGAGAAGAACCTCAGTGGGAACCGCAGCACCAACATCTCACTGCAGCTGATGAAGCATGTGGCTGCCCCAGCCATCCAGCAATGTAGCTTTTGCCTGTGTTTAAAGTGAAATATTTTAAAGTAGTTTGAAGGGAAATATTTCAAATTAAAGCAAAAACAGGTTAAATCTAAATATCATTCCAGTTGGAAAGCAAATGCCAATGTTAATCTTCAACAGTGGATTATTTTCAGTATTGCGAAGTCAACAAAAACCTTTTAATCTGGAATAATATACAACTGAACTGACTTAATAGCTGCCTAACTTTTAAGATGTATTTAGAATATATGCATCTTCTTTCGGCTCCTATTTAAAAGAAGCAAACCGTCAAGCCAAACTCACCAAAAATTAAGCAAAAACCCCCAACCTCTTTGTATTTTCAATAAGTAAGCAGCTAGTAAGAGTACTTATCCTTGTCTTACCATTTTTTAATTCTCTTGAGCATTACAAGACTGACATTAGATTGTGTATTTTTATTAGAACTGTATCCCCATTTCATAGTTCCTTAGTATCCACAATCACTGCTCTCAATTCATCAAGAAGATCACAAATTCCTGATAATTCATTTTCAAGAGGTGATTCACATTCACGACAAAGCCAGTGAAATATATCTGATGGACATTCGTGATTCCAGAGTGGATCAATTAAGACTAAAGATATTGAATTACAATATATATTGTAAGTTTTCGATGCAATATATGGTAAGAATCAGCATCAGAAATAAAGATGGTCAAGAACAGATATTTAAGAAATGTTTGAGTGTAATTTTACCAAAAGTACAGATTATATCTGGAATAGGCACCTTGGAAATTACTGTTTTCATAAAGATTGTTCTTACTTCTTTTTAAATGTCTGCATTCATGAATGACAATATTATGGCTTGACATTTCACTATATACAGTTGCAAAAGGTATATTAGCACTATAAATTTTTAGAAGATTTTAACTGCAGCATAACAATATCACTTCCTAGAAATTCAGAACAGAGTTTTTCCTAAATATTTAAGTGGCATATAGAAATCTACAAGAAAGAATATTAAATCAAGGTTTACAGAAGTTTGAAAAGATGCTCTCAAAATGCAAAATTAAAAATCTGTTTTGTTGCATACATCACAGCCTGTCCACCAAAACCTCTTTTAAAAATAGCCTTAAGGGCAGATTGTTGGGATTTTCTATTAATGACATCAGCCTTGCAAGACAAGTGATTAACAGCTGGCTCTCGATATGTGTGATCTTAATCATTAGAAAGTAAGCAGTAATGTCTCATTTAATTACTGCAAGCACAGTGTCTCATGACCTAATTAGATGTGATTGATTATTGTCATCCTCATGCACCTCTCAAAACATCAGACACAAATATTTGAATCCTGTAAAGCATGTTTGCAAAATGAACTTTCAGAATGTCATGTTGAATAAAAATTGCCTGCTTAAAAATTTTAATCAATGCTAAATAATAGTGCCACATAGTTGAGTATGTCAGAATACAGACTCTATCCCAGAAAACAGCCAAGGCATAAACTACTGGAAAAATTGCGTAGTTTTATTTTGATTTAGATAATATCTTTAAGTAAATTGCTTGCTTATTACTACACCTCATTTTTCAGGCAACTGGACAGAAGCACAGAATTAAATAGCCTAAGACTATAAAGATGGTTCATACCAGTTAAACAAGAAAGCATAAATTTCACACTTCAAACTAAACCACTTAGCAATAGACAAAAAAGACCACAAGAACATTCTCTTTGGAGACTCTTTTAAGAAACAGCTAAGAGATTCTCAGAAATTCAATGTGATCATTTCTATTACTGGTAGAGCTTACCCTGGTAAGACTTCAGCTGATTAATAAACGTTCCTGTTGATATACAAAAAGGTAAATGAAGAACTAGATGTCTAATTAAGAGACCCACCTATTTTCTTAACCTAGAATAATCAAGTATGGCCAATATAAAGGCATGATGTTTTTTGTAATGGAATAGCAGGTTTTGATTCATCCCACTCTTGCTATCCTTCCCCTTTACACTGATACAGCTCCATCACATTCATTCTTTTTCAAGCTTTTGCATAAAATGGGGTTTTTTTTTCTATTCTGTTAAACTGTTGTGGTGTTCTGCCCAAAACAACTAAGCAAACCCATATCTAACTGCTTAATTTCTGAATAAGGTGAGTGTAAATATTTCGAACTTCTTTCTAAATTTAAAGTGGAAAAATTAAATTCTATGGTTTCATCGCCCTAATGTGAATTCTGCAATGGCAAAGAAATCCGTATCACCATTATAGTAAGAACTTCTCATACTGTCCTGGTTTCTACCCAGAGGCTGGAAGCAAAAATCCTTTTAACCATGCACTTGGCTGCTACCTTGGAAAGAAACGAGACAGTCCAAGTGCTTTATTTGTGCGAGTGCTTTATCCAAAGACTTAATGGCAAGTTTGAGCTTAACCTCTGTTAAACCTCCTTCTTCTAGTCTTGGCTGCAATTCTCAAACGTAATTGCGACCATCAGTAACTTGTTAATACTTTCTGTATTTAACGAACAGAACATTCCCGAAGTACATCAATCTGGCTGAAACACCGCATATGGGGGATAACTTAGCAATAAGAAAACCATAAGAAACAGCAGCGAGTTAGGAAAAGAGAGCTCCTGCACAAAGTAAAGCAGGAATCAGTGCTTAGCAGGGAGGAGCATTAAACAGAAGTCAGCCAGCCAAGTGGCACAAGAATTTTTAACTCAAGGATTTTAGGAAATCTTAAGTTAACCTTGCAGTCACAGAAAGGCATTCACCAGAACAGTATGAGCAGGACAGGGGAGCAAACTCACATTATTGAGAAACAGCAGGGAGAAAAGGAAGGGACTGATGGGATTTAAGTTCAGGACACAGAAGAAAAAAACTAAAACAGAGTCAGAAACAGAGAAAAAAATACAGTTAGGTAGAAAGACAGCAGATATTTTAACTGTTCCTTTCCTAACAACATCAGCAGCATCACAAAGTCATACGAGTACTGTAGCAGAACTACTGCCAGATTATCCTAATGATATTTCACAGCAAAATGCCAAAGGAGATAACGTCCAGGTATGTACAAGCATTTTGGTGATGGGACAGTGTGAATATAAAATCCTGTGTCATGCATATTTGAAGCATATTTATGAAAGGCCTGTGTTGGAAAAAGGTATATGATCTTAAGCACATTATCAACAGTTTCATATTTTTATGCAAGAATAAAAAGTCAGATTTGCAGGGCAAGAGACAAGATTGATTGTACTTTGTGAAGGAAAGCAGGAGAGTAGAGACATGGACGTGGAAAAATGGGAATGTTGTAGGCATAACACAGTCTTGCTGGAGAAGAAGAACAAAGACTTAAAATAAGAACAGAAAAACAGTAAAAGGAATTCGCAGTAATAACAGAGGAAAAGATAAAAATGAAAGAAAAGGAATCTTGAGGGAAAAATGAAAAAAGGCAATTTTCAAAATTGCATGCTTAAGAGAGTATCTGCCCATCAACAAACACATAAATCTTTTGCAGGAATGATCACCATAGGTTATTAATCCATAAAAGAATTTGACATATTAACTCTGCTCAGAGTTTGTATTAAAAATCTGTATGCAAACTGGAAACAGAATTTACAAAAGCTGTATTTAGCAAAAGTGCCATCCAAAACAATTGAAAGTGCAGCTAAATAACAAGCCCATAAAACACAGCTGGTGGTAAACAGGATCCTGCCTGAGGTTCACCACTGCTTCTCCCACTGCCAGAGGGCTCGCTGGGATGACCATTAATGTAAACCGTGCCACCACTTTCTACTGCTTCCTTCTCAACACGTGCCAGCACGCCAATGGACGAGCCCCCATAAGCATTGATTATTTAACCCCATTTATCCCTGCCACAACTATACTATTTACATATGTGTGTTTTATATCCCTTTTACATATGTCATACTTTCTATAACCCCTATTCTGTATAGTAAAAAACCAATGCACTTTTCTATACAAATGTTAATAGGTGGAACAGTGAGAATACCACTGTTTCAGCCTTTCCATAAACATCTATTCCCATTTTGACTTACTGGTTTCAGACCTAACTATGCCGACAACTGAAAACCTACTGTGGTGTTTTTGCAATGGCTTTGCACAAAAGGCATCTCAGGGAAGAATTTTTCTAGTTTGCATATACGGATTTTTTGATTAGAAGGGGCAGTACAGGGCACCTCCCCTGTTCCTGCTTAGGTTTTCTTCATTGTCAATGTCAAAGGCTTACTTTAGCCTTTGTTGCCCTCCTTTGATTTCTGTGCTACAGGGATACACATTTTCTGTATTCAGATGATTTTGCGCTGATGTTAATGGGCCATTAAAAATCCTGGGAGTAATCTTAAATAATCTCTCTCCTTTCCTTGTACCTGAAACTGAGCTATTGTTTTCCTCTTATAAAAGAGAAACAGCATTCTAGCACAAATGCTCCGAAAAATCTTAGGGATTTAATTTTAGTCCCAGTGATGTTGAAGTCAATTGAAAATTCTCAGTCAAGTCAGGCTTTCATTGTAAAAATAATTAGTTTAAATTTTGCCACAAATGTTGCCAGTTTTTCAAGCTTTACCATTCATAGCATAGTTCTTACCATAACTATGAAAATTCATGCAGAAGGACATCGTTCAGGATTCTGCAAAGTTTTTCAGATTAAATCCATCTGAACCACTTCGTCAACTGATATCAAGACTCCACAAACAACACTGGTTTTCATACCTCATTAACAATTCCTTCAAGTTCCTGAACAAGTAGAGAGTACATTATCGAATTATAAACATATGCAACTTCATAATTTAGAAATTAAAATTACATTAAAAATATGAGCTGTAGCATTTTAAATTTCACTATTTTTCAAGACAATCTCAGAATACCAAGGGCCTAATTAAATACTAAGTACTTCAGGTTAGAACAATCAAAATATTTACTAAAAGAAGAAACAATCACACAAAAAAGTAGCTTTAATAATTGTGTAAAAAAGGTGAAAACTGAAGATAAAAATGAAAACTATATCAGACAGTAAAGGAATCTTTTAAAAAGTTACAGTTGAGATATAGATTTCTATGGAGATGTTCCAAGTAAAGTTATGAGAAAGAAACAAGGGAAAAAAAAACCCAACACTAAGCATACTGAGAAATCTACTTTAAGATATGCAGAAAATCCATTTTAGTAGCCCACTTCATTGCTTGTTTTCCTGATTGCACCACTTTTTTGAGAATGATAAATTAATAAAACAAAGGTAATGTGGATTTTTTTTCCTGAAATCTGATTATTAGAAGCATGGAAACGCTAATCACATTCATTTTTCTGCTCTCACAAGTGGATTGTTTATTGTTTGTTTGAGACTGTAAACTTAATTAAAAAAAAAAATTACAGAAAAATACTAGGGCAGAAACACAGAAGGGTGAAGGTTGGAAGGGTCTTCTAGAGATCACTTAGTCTGATCCCCTGCTCAAATCATGGTCAATGACAGCAGGTTGCTCAGGATCACGTGCAGTCTGGTTTTGAGTATTTCCAAGGATGGAGACTCCACCACCTATCTGTGACCTGTTCCAGTGTTTGACCACCCTCATGGTAAAAACAAACAAACAAACAAACAAACAAAAACCACCCCCCACCCCCCCAAAAAAAAAACAACAGAAAAATGAAATATATCTTCTTTCAACAGAATTCCCTGTATTCTGATTTGTGCCCATTGCCTCTTTCAGTGGGCACTACTGAGAACAGTCTGGCTCAGTCTTCACTGCTCCCTGCCAGTCGGGAATGTATCCATGTCGGTAATACTCCCCTGAGCCTTCTCTTCTTCAGGCTGAAGAGTCACAGCTCTCTCAGCCTCTCCTCATATGTCAGATGTTCTACTTCCTTAACCTTCATGGCTCTTTGCCTGACTTACTCCAGCATGTCTGTATCTCTCTTGTAATGGTGAGCCCAGAACTGGACACAGCACTCCAGATGGTGCCTCCCTACGCAGTGCTGAATGGGAGGGAAGGATCACCTCCCTCAACTTGCTGGCAATGCTCTGCCTAATGCAGCTCAGAAGGTTGTTGGCCATCTTCGTCACAAGGCTGCATTGCTGGCTCACGTTCAACTTTGTGTCCACCAGGACTCCCAAGTCCTTTTCTGTAAAGTTGCTTTCCAGCCAGTCAGCCTCCAGCCTTTATTGGTGCCTGGAGTTATTCTTCCCCAGGTGCAGGACTTTGCATTTCCGTTTCTTCAGCTTCACATCAGCCCATTTCTCCAGCCAGTGCAGGTCCCTCTGAAAGGCAGCACAGCCATCTGATGTTATCAGTCACTCCTCCCAGTTTTGTATCATCTGCAAACTTGCTGAGGGTTTTCTCTGTCCCATCATCCAGGTCATTACTGAAGATGGTAAATGGTACTGGACTCATCATTGATTCCCTCAGTACACCACTAATGACTAGTCTCAAACTGGACTTCATGCCACTGATCACAACTCTGAGTCTGGCCATTCAGCCAGTTTTCAATCCACCTCTCCATTCAGCTAGTTCAGCTTCCTCAAGTTGTCTATGAGGATATGATGGAAGACAGTGTCAAAAGCCTTGCTACAGTCAAGATAAACAACATCCACTCCAAGATAAACATGTATGTGTCCCATGGGATTCTTTCAAACTAATCCCTGTGTAACCGTGGAATAGGGGCCGTGAAACAGAAACTATAGAATCAGGTTGAGATAATTAGTTTGTAACCACGGTAATAGGTAATGAAACTAACCAACCATGGCAAGGTACAATGCTGCTATGTTCCATGTACAGTCCCTACCAAACCGAACAATAGGTTTGGAGATATTAATCTTATGAAGTAAGTCGTTATGGACAGGTACATCCACAGCAAGGATACTGCGCATGCCTGCAAGAAGAGGCTCACGCAGCGGACATGGGTGTGAGACCACTGACGACCACCAGAGACCCTTGAGGACCACCGACTCAAATCACTGAGCATGCATGACAGGGAGGAGAATATGCAAATAGATTCTAAGAAATGATTATCATAGGACTGCCCTTTCTGAGAAAAATGATGAATATGTATGTTCTGATCCTACATAACCTGTGTGTTGGTGATCACCTGGCATGCACGTTGGGTGGAGCTATGCCCCGTGCATCCAGTGCTGCAATAAAGAATGCCTGCCTTTTAACACTACATTGGTGTTACGAGGTTTATTCCCGGATTTTGGTGACACCTGAACAGACCAGTCTGCTTGCCAGAACCCTGAAGTTAGGATCCTGCTTTTTGCCTTTTTGTCTCCTCTGAGGATCTTGAATGCCCGTCATCTTGTGGTTAAGTAAGAGAAAATAAAGTGACTGAGAGTATCATTATCAGATATGGAGATACTACAAATGTTTCTTAAAAATTATCTTAAAACTTAAAGGTAAATCCCAATTCTCATCTGGAAACAGACATTTGATGAAGAATTGACAGGAGCTCTTGCATTTGGAAGAACTATAATCTTCTAACATTTTTAAGTTTAAAGTTATTTATAGTATTCACTGCTGTGACTGAAAAGGTAAATCAAGTGAAATGATGCAACTGAATTAATAAATCCAAAACAATCTACTAAATTGAAACAGCCACATGAAAGGCTGTGAAAAAAATATTTATTACCTTAGAGGTTTAAGGTGTAAGAATAGACTACAACAGTGGTATAGAGAACATGCAAATATATAGGCAGTAGAGTGGATAATAAAGTATAATGTTCTAAGGTCTGATCCCTTACTCAATGCATACTCCAGTTTTGGGAGAAAATCCTTCCCCCAAAGGTTTTCTGTGAAAATTATGTTTTCCACTCTGGTCAAAATGTAAGGATCTTGTGGGTATGGGTCCTCCTACATAGGAACAAGTCAGTCATGTAAAGTCAAACTGGGAGAATGTTACAATTGCGAATGCAAATATATGACTTGAGAGATCATCTTATCATATCATTCATATCACTGTGGAAGAAAAATTAGACATACTGAAGTACTGGCTAAAAAAAAGAAAAAGAAGAAAAAACTGTCTGCATAGAATTAATTCCGTTCCCTGCTGAAGCCTCAAAGCAGTTCCTAACTAGTTTGGTTACACCACAATTTTGAAATACCAGTATCCACAAAGTCACAATAAGCACCAACTCTTGCCATTCTCCTTCAGGAAATAAGCAATGAACATATTCATATGAGTAGTCCTACTGTTTCAGTAAAAGAGAATATAACATTTTCAATACATGCACATATTTATATACACACACATATACTTTTTACCACACAAAAATACACATATATGGGAGACATATATATGATAAAGTAGCTAGTGAAAAAAAGATTAGCCCTTCTAAGATGATCAGTTGCATAGACCAGTTCACCCCATTGAAAATTTTGTCCACTGACAGCACCATACTGCTACGACTACACTAGGTCAGTCACTTCAGCTCTGCATGCAGGGACCTTTGTCTAAATGCATATGAGGACAGGAATTCCCATGTTTGACTCAGGCCTGTGGACTCTTGCGGATTTTTTTTAAGCGTTATGTTTCAATTTCCGTGTTCTTACATGAAGACAATGCATACATTAGAGAAGTCTTTTAAATTAGTTTGAAATTACTCAAAAATATTCAAAATATGGTACAGCTGTAAAAATGCCTGTTTTCAATTTTATTTCTAAAAGCCACCTCTAAATTCATAAATTGCCTGCCAGACTGTAAGTGAAAGGCAGGTTTTCCTCCATGTTATATGACCATATAATAGTACAGAATCCTTTCTTCCAAGGGTCATAAAACTGGCACTTGTCATACAGAAGATAATGGATGGATAATTGGCCCTCTCTGAAATGGCTCAATGTATGCTCCTATCAGCTGAAGGACAATCCAACTGGCAAAACAGGAGCCTGAATAGCCTTTTTTACACTAAGTAATCATTAGGACTGTCAGGTAAAATGAAGGATACAGCAGCCAAGAATAAGATAATTACTCAATTAAGAGTAGATTGGACCCAACAGTTAAATCCTGGAAGTTCCTGGTGGACTCTTGGTTTGTGCTAAGCAGCCTAACCCCTGTTGTCCATTTCCCTACTTCATGAGCAAGAAGAGAACAATCTAGATTACACACAGATTTTTCATATAGAGTATGCAATTAAGTAAATGAATAAAAGGACTTTTGTGAGTCAGGTAATAGAAACCCGTTCAAGTTAACTTAGGGCAAAATTCTGAAAAAAAAGCCTGCAAGGAAGAGGAAGGAGACTCAGATTGCCTAGTCGCTCTGACACACTAGCAAAAACTGGCTAGTCTATTCTCAGTTTTTCAGCCAGGTCTCTATATAAAGTGTTAGCACAGAACGTATGGAAACAACCTGTGCCATAAGGGTATTCTCTCACCCATTAAAAATCAGGTTTTGGAAACTCTGGCCTGAGGGAGAACTTAGAACAGCTTATTTACTGCTGGGCAGCAGCTTTAAAACAGCAGACAGATAAAACTGCAAGTTCCCAGGCTTCAAAGAGGCACCAAAATGGCATTCAAAGTGGCACCTACTTGATGAACTATTTGCCCTTCTGACAGACATTTATTTATGTTTTTTAAGAAGGACTTTCAGTATAAATGAATATTTTATTAAAGGTGGTAACTTTGATAAGAGAAATTACTAAAAAGGTCTAGAACATTTTGGTAAGTGCATATCTTACAAAATGCAGTTCTTAGTTAAATAAGACATTATTGAATTGCAGTTACAAAATTAATATTTCATTTTCCATTATATATGTTCAACATATCTTAGGACTGGAACAGTTAATGGTTTGTGAACAACTTCAGTGCCTTCTACAAGTGCCTGTTTTGCTCGTGACAACAATTAGTGAGTGATCTCTCCCTGTCCTTATCTCAACCTGCAAGCATTTCGTTATGCCTTTTCTCCCCTGTTTAGTGAATGAGGGGAGTGAGAGAGCGGCTCTGGTGGGCACCTGGCCCCCAGCCAGGCTCAACCCACCACAGTCTTTTTGGCGCCCAACGTGGGGCACGAGAAAATTGAGATAAGGACAGTAATTGGAGGAGGTAACGGGCAAAACATTGACTGAACTTAGCTTGAGAGCAAAATAGCGGTGAAGGGACGAGAGGTGGATTCTGTGTGTATTGTCTACTCTTGTTTAGTGTTGTGATAGTGTTGCTTTGATTCTGGTGGGGGGAATTTTTTTTCTTTTTCCTTGTTGATGTGATTAGTGTGTGTGTAGTTTTTCTGTTGAATGTATGTTTTAATAATTCTTAAATATGTGATTCACAGAGGCGAGGGGTGGAATGTGTTGGGTTTGCGTGGCAGGGTTTTGGTGGCGGGGGGGCTACAGGGGTGGCTTCTGTGAGAAGCTGCTAGAAGCTCCCCCTGTCTCTGATAGAGCCAATGCCAGCCGGCTCTAAGACGGACCCGCCGCTGGCCAAGGCCAAGCCAATCAGCGCCTCTGTGATAACATATTTAAGAAGAAGAAAAACACTTAGAGAGCGAGCTTTTGCAGCCGGAGAGAGGAGTGAGAAGATGTAAGAAACTCTGCAGACACCAAGGTCAGTGCAGATGGAGGGGGAGGAGGAGCTCCAGGCGCCGGAGCAGAGATCCCCCTGCAGCCCGTGGTGAAGGCCATGGTGAAGCAGGCTGTCCCCCTGCAGCCCATGGAGGAAGGATGAGGGGGTGTAGCGATTCCACCTGCAGCCCGTGGAGGACCCCACGCCGGAGCAGGTGGAGGCACCTGAAGGAGGCTGCGGCCCGTGGGAAGCCCACGCTGGAGCAAGTTCCAGGCCGGACCGGTGGACCCGTGAAGAGGGGAGCCCACGCCAGGGCAGGTTTGCTGGCAGGACTTGTGGCCCCGTGGGGGACCCCACGCTGGAGCAGTTTGCTCCTGAAGGTCTGCACCCCGTGAGAGGGACTCCATGCTGGAGCAGGGGAACGATGAGAGGAGTCCTCCCCCTGAGGATGAAGAAGCGGCAGAAACACCGTGAGATGAACTGACCGTAACCCCCACTCCCCGTCCCCCTGTGCCGCTGAGGGGGGGAAGGTTGAAGCCGGGAGTGAAGTTGAGCCCGGGAAGATGGGAGGGGTGGGGGGAAGTGTTTTAAGAGTTGATTTTATTTTCTCATTCCTCTACTCTGTTTTGCCTAGTAATAAATTAGATGAATTCCCTCTCTAAGTTTGGTCTGTTTTGCTCGTGACAACAATTAGTGAGTGATCTCTCCCTGTCCTTATCTCAACCTGCAAGCATTTCGTTATGCCTTTTCTCCCCTGTTTAGTGAATGAGGGGAGTGAGAGAGCGGCTCTGGTGGGCACCTGGCCCCCAGCCAGGCTCAACCCACCACAAGCCAAAACCAATATGAACAAATCTTTTAAAGTTATGGAGGTAGAAAAGGGATTATTAATTATTCTGCTAAGTGGATTTGCTGATTGTACATTGTATGTGGTAACTGGGATCTTAATTATGGATCAAAACCCCTTGTTCTGTCTGTACAGAAGGTACTAAGATAACATAGCTCACATTTATCACATCAAATTCTAGGTACTTTGCTGAAATCGCTAAGATAAGAACATATTTATACTAACCTCCCTGAGATTTCAGTGAACAAAGACAGCAATCTCCAAGGGACTCAGATTAACCACCCTCTGAGGGTGCCTCTCATTCAGCTAAAGACAGGTCCCAAACCAGTGACCCAAGAGAGAAATGCTGTAATAGAAATTCTGGGTAAACACTTCCCAAACATTAAAGAGTTGAACTTTAGGGAAGCTCTTTTTTTCAAATAGCCAATCCAAAAATAAAACTTCAGAAAATATCATTTGAAAATATACAGTTGTGAGTAAAACAGAAGTTGGCATTATGATCTGATGACAGGCAAATGCCAGCCTCATTACCAAGCAAGAGGAAACAGGTAAGACAGCAACAGGCACAGAACAAAGAGAAAAGTGAGCTGTGTGTGACATGGTACAAAAAGGCAGAAACAGCGAAGAATAGAAAAGGGAAGGTGACGGCAATGGAGTCTCACAGCCTATTCATAAGTCACAGGCCTCCTTAGCTCAGCCACTTTGTGTCCTCTTCACATAGCATCCATCTAACTTGGGTCTGTCATGGCTGAACATTCCTAATTGTGAAGGCCAGGTAAAGAGGACAACGAATGGCTTTCACCTTGCCCAGACACATTTAAGTCATGCTTACTGCATAGGGGAATCTTCACAGGGTAGAAGATGAGCTGCAAACCCTGTCATAACTCCAGTTAAACAAATACCACTATGCCACTTCCACCAGCACCGCATTTTCTCCAAGCATACCCATTCAGTGGTAACCTTCCCATCATTCAGAGAAATATCCCTGAAAAACTTTAGCTGGAGGCAGCGAAATGCAAGTGAAAGCTGGAAGACTCAGTACCGTACCAGCTGTGACGACCATGCCAGCACCAGCGTCATAAACATACAGTCCTAACACATACAAAAATCCAATTCTTAAAACTATGAAAATTAGTAAGTAGATGGTAAACCTTCAGTAAGTTACATACACATATAGCCACTGGCTACCATAAATGTAGCTTACATTTTTAGCTGTAAAGGCTTACCTACACTTAAACTGCAGGTGTCCATAGAGTTTCTCAAAAACTAGCTATGAATTAAAACATTATATAATTCTAATTTTGATATTAAATTTGCTTACACAACTTCCCAACTGAATAATACCTAAAGATGTAAAAGTGATGGAGTCAGATGCCATAAGCTGTGCTAAATAAAAATGAGCATTCCCTAAAAGATAAATAAGCTGTTAAAGGAAATTTTGTTTGGTTTATACTCAGAAAAGCAGCAAGTTTCCACCTTGACAATCTCCAGTAATATATTCTCTCCTGCTTTTCCTAACATCTCTCTACCAAAGCCTTTCTTTCATTCAAAAGAAGGTATCTGCATAGTTAACTACACCTACTCCAGTATAAGTTGCCTCTGTTTTGTTTTGGTTTTTTTAAATTATCACAAAACGTCATTGTCCTTATTGCATAGGGTGGGTTTCCTTTTTTGGCAGACTTCTTTCCATAGTCTGTAAAAGCAAAGTTGTTTAAGAAAGGATATAGCTATTTGCCTATTCAATATGCTGATATTTTGGACTCAACCCTCTCCATATTAGAGATAATTCATATGTCAGAAGTACAAAAAGTACATGTTTTTTTTAATCAGGACATTGGTTTTGGGAATTGTATCTTGTTTACACCTGAAAACCATCCCAAATTATTATGTAGGCAGAAATAAAAGTAGGAACATTCATCTGAATATTTAAATTTGTCATGCATGAATTCAGAAATAAGTTTTCCTATTATAGTTTGTGTTATTCATATAATTGGCACTAAATTCCAAAACAGGAGTACCAAATTAGAATATAAGCAGACATACTCCTAATTTTTTTTTTTCCCCACTGTAATGCTGAGCTTCTGGAACCATTCTCTCTGTAGCATTCATACTGCCTCAAGACAGGTATTTTCTTACAGGTTTTGTTTGTTTCTTCCAGGGAAAACAATATATTTCTGTGTGTTTGTTTGAGATCTTTCTATAGCCATGTTTTCATACATCTTGAGATAGGAAGTAGTTTGGCAAGAAAAAAAATAAGCAAAAAGAGAACCAGAAAAAAGAGAACATCATCCCTATTGAAACAATAACACAGCCTACAACCAGGGGAGACTCGCTTCTTCACAGACAAGGAACTGCCAGAATTCTTTCTGGGAGATACTGATGGCACAGCAATGGGGTCTCCACTCTAAGAAAGAGAAACCCTCCTTAAGCTGGCAAACCCACCCCCACAACAGAGCCACAAGGAAGCACAGACCATATCTACTTGGAATCAGTATGTTTAAGCTGACGCTTTTAAAGATGTTTGTGTGAGGGGAAAAAATAAGATCATAATAAGCAACACATACAGAGACATGAATCGTATTCTCTTTGACTACATGATTTTGAACGTGAATTTCATTAGTTGCAAAACACTTCTTACATCTGAGACTGCGAAGAATGCAGATTTAGAATACTGAAAAATATTCTGTGCTCTGCAGCCTGTTTTCAGATATTAAAAAGGTCATGGAAGACCAGCAGTAGGATTTGGCCCTTTACATTTGTGTTAGTTTCATGTTTTTCTGTTCCAGGCTAACACTGCTTGCCAAAGCGAGACATGAGGAAGAGCATTTGATGAAAGGTTGCTGAGCTTAATGACTTCTCAGACACATTACGTATGACACCTCATTCCCACCTGGTAGGATGGTCAACAGCAACTGAGAAACATGTAATACTAGCATCTGCAAACACACAGCCAAAATTCATGAAAATGAAGCTAACAGCTCTCTGCTGCTTTCATTAATCACCTATTCCATTTTTTTCTGTCTGGATCCACTTTGCTAGTTAAATTGCAGTAGTGTCTACTCATAGCAGAAAACTCATAGCACTAAGGAGCTGATTATGAATATTACTTTATAAGAGCTACCCCTTGTTTGTATAATAAAATTTAAGTGTTATTTAATATTCATCCTTCTAACCTATAAGAAATGTATCATTATACCTACAGTGAACACTTTTTTCCTTACCCACTTGCTATAGTTGAAAGTTTCTATATACAGCAAAAATTATGGCAAGCCTGTTTTTTTCTAAAATGCTGCCAGTCACCAACAGAGAATTTAAGTATTTAAAATCATTCTAAAAATTAATTATCAAGAAATGATTTTATTACTAAAAGGCACTACACAGTTCTTAAAACATCAGTATCCTATGTCAAAATACAGTGGTATGGCCAGGTTTTTTACTGGGGAAAAAAGAAACAAGTTGTGAGTCATTTCTGTACACAATACAAATCATACATCAGTTTATTTAATTTCTCTTCTCAATATTCCAACACCACAATACTAAAAAAAAAAATCATCATCATCATGATGTAAACATGACTAAAACTGCCTTGCATCAGTGACTGCTTGCCTACCTAGGTAAAAGGGATCTACCTACCTTTCATTACTTTCTCTGTGCCTTCAGAATCATCAGCTATTGACAGTAATGATTTCATGAGGCATATAACAACAGTTAAAGGACATGGGGAGATTATCTAAGACGCTACAACTTCTATATGAAACAAGGAATAGATAGCATGGATAGAAACTTAGAAAATGCAGTTCAAATTCAGGGTAGTTTCTAACATTTCAGTATACATTTCATTTTGGTTTCCACTTTGAGCGATGTGCAGAGAATTTGAATTACACTTCAATATGTAATTTCCACATTTAGCCCCACTGTCTGCCAACACCTTCATAAATACTTTTAGGTTGCATTTAGGTAGCCACCAAGTTACCTAGTTGCAGCAAGATAAACAATTGTTCACATACCACAACTTTTTCTGGCAAAGCAGGGAAGACAGGATAAACTCTGCACATAAAGTCATGAACATACGGTTTTAGAACGGGGAGAAGAAAGCCACGTCAGATCACCTACATGCTCCATCCTCAGTCCCTATATAACCACTTCCACACAGTGTAAAGCACGTCTGTGCAATTGATACCCCTGTACCAGTGCTTCATTCCTGCGACACAACTTTACAGGTTTTCAGCAGGTACTGAACCAAAGCTCAGATCTGATATGCAAAAAGAATAGAAACACACAGCATACATGTTGCCTGGATAGCTGAATTTTGCAAAGCAGTCTCATGAATTTATTTCAGTAGTTTAATTATAACATAACAGTAGCTTACTGGGGTAGGTCAGACAGGAGGTCAGCTTGAGTATGTGTTGACAAATGAATTTTAAATCATTTTAGGGGATTAAGTTAGAAACAAAGTAAGCACTATAAATTTTATTTAACACTAACCTTAGTAAGGTCAGGTTTTACAGTCAAGTAGAAATTTTTCCATATTCCCAGAGAGGCAAATTTGTAAAATCACAGTGATTAATTCAATTCTTATGGGGATGCATAATGGCTAAAAAGTAGAGCTGTCACTGTCCTAAAAAATACAGCAATTTCAGTGTATTTACATTGAATGGGAAAATAAGGCAACCTGTAAAAAACAGGTGATCTAATAAAATAGGTGACCTGTCAGTGACTCAAAACTTGGTCAGGACTTAACTCAGCAAGCCACTTCAGTACATACTCAGGCCAGGTGTGCCACGTGTGGGGACCTACACCTTGGTGTGCCTGCAGGACCTTGAGGGGATGAGCCTCAGCAGGCTGTGGGGAGCAGCGGGGGCACCCACACCTCCAGCTGGAGATGTAAACGTCTGGTGTATAAATAGGGGCTGGTTAGAAATTTGTGGGTCTCAACATTTTGGTAAGTGTCTGCTCTTGTGGTTTATCTGCTGTATTGCTGATATTGATCCTGAACATGCAGTATCCAACCATGAGTTAATTATGTATCATTAATAAATACACTGCTTCATTCTTGGTTTGATTTAAACTGTAAATGAGAGTTTTTCCTGTAACGCATATCCAAGTGCAATCTCTGGCAGCTCATTGTCAGACATACTGATACTGAAAGGATAAGGACAGCCAAAAATGAGCAGACTTTGTTGCCTTGCTTAAACGCTCAGGAGCAAACTATACTTATGAAAGAACAAGATGGTTATATATCCAAGAAAATGTATTATACAATTGAGAAGCTACTTTGGAAAGAAGTTATAATGTTTGTACAACTCAACGTTAACATCCAATGCAACACACTTAAAAGAAATCTTTGATATAACGAGTGACTCAGATCACTACATAGTATTGTCTCCGAAATTCAGGAATAAAGAAAACTCCACCTCTATCTTTGGAGTAGGTGGTATAATTTGGGTAGGGGGCTTATGGGTCATGGGGACCCTGGCCCAAATTACCTTTCCCCTAATTTCTCAATACTTCGGTGTTGGTAATTGTTCGCTATATGCCTCAGGAAGATAAGGATGCTCCTGGAGGCAATTAGTGTCCTCCCTTTCTGAAAAGTATGTACATAAGGACCTTGAAGTGTCTTGTAGCTCCTCCTTTTTATCATGATGTGTAGCACCTGCTCATTCTAAGAATCATTAGCCTTCTACCTAAAGTAATAATGAATAGTTTCTTAACACATATAAGTAGGCTTTCGTTACAGGTCTATCTTTTTTGCTACAGTATCTCTGCATAGCACCTGTAAAGCCTAAAACACTCCCTTAATATTTATGGTGTTATGTGTTAAAAAAATTAGAAAATAGAAAAATGAGGAAAAAGCTACAAAAATTACATTTTTTCAAGAACTTGAGAATGAGAAAAACATGAGACACTTCTGGCATTTAATCTTAGTCTATTAATGAAAAGAAGTTTAGACATCTTGATTATTTTGCATAAGTATCATTAAAAGTAAGAGGAATAGCAAGACCAATGGCTGGCCTTTAAAAGTAAGTTAAAGAATGTTTGCCACTAACATAACTGAAATGTCCAGACAGATTTTTTCTCCCAGGCGTTGTCTTGTCACTCAACCACAAAACAAGTACTGAGTTTAATACAGAGGTAAGTGTGTAAAGGTAAATGCTATGATATACGTGAGATCAGAATTAGTGACTGATTGTCCTTTATATCTAAATCCTATGAAATCTACATCTTCCAGTAATTCCAAAACTAATTTTCTACTAGTAGTTTTAATCCAGAAAAATTACAGGAAAAAATCATCACTGTGCACTATTTCATAGTTACCTCTTTCCTTATAATTCTTATTATTTATACTGGAGAGAAGAGCAAGGAAGATATTTAAATAAGTTTTAATATCAAAATTGCATTTGGAATTGCACTTATGATAAAAAGAGGACTGCTGTTTCTATACTTAACAATATAGTAAAGTGAACTTGATTCAGTTCTTTTAATACTGCTACCTATAAAACACTATTTTTAACACACTACCCAAGTCATGATTCAGACAGATATGATGATACGGTGGTTATATAGATTCTTCACAGGAGTACATGAACTACACCACTATAATGTACTGTTGTCCAGATTTACTGTAGCTCCTTGTAAGCAGAATTTAATACAAACTATTTCACTTTGATGCCACAATGTTTTTCTAATAACATCCTTAAGTCACTACAATGACTTTTTTTTTAAATAAAGCCATATTCTTTCAAGTGTTAACTCATTCTTTCACCTTTACTTCCTGTGTATAAAGCATCTTGCTGATTTCTTTATAGAGCTATCACATCAGCAATGCTGGCACGTTTCCGGACTCTCTAACCTCAGCCTGGCTACATGAAATACATAAAATAGAAGTTCCTGGGCTGCCTTCATATGTCTCTTAAATACATACTCCAATAACATTCAAGACTCAATCATCAGTAACGACTAAAAACATCAAATTAATTAACTTGAGAGATGGTATTTCAGAAAACTATTCAGACATATTTCCACTGTTTCTTTGACTTTATATATATAAATGCACTCTCTCTCATAAAATTCTTGGAAGATCAGATTTTCAGCAATTCAAATTCAAAGTCCCAGTAAGTCATACGCCATCGAGAGGCTGAGATAAGTAGCTAGGCTTAACTTTCAAAATGGATGTCCTTTATTTTTTCAGTATTATGTGAAAATTCTGTGGGTCCTTTCCTCATGCCTGATGCTCACCTGAAAAACGTCAAACATCCAATCTCATGACCAAAAATTTTCCAGAATATACTAAATCTTTTTTTTTTCTCGTTTGCATCTTCCAGTTTGTGAAGCTCGGCAATTTTTTCTCTTCATCTAGCTACCCAAAACTGAATCAAGAAATGAAAGGTACAGTTAAAAAAAAAAAAAAAAAGGAAAAAAATATGGTTGCTCCAAGAAGGAAATACTACAAAAGTTCATAAATCTGTGGAAGAATGATGACGAAGGTGATTTCAACATGAATGCAAAACCCCAGTGATTTATACAGTGATCACTGTGCAACTGAAAGCACCAGGCACAAACAGGTATAAAAACAGCAGGAAAAGTATATAAAAAAAAGAAACTTGATTAGAATTGATAATAAACCTATGCATGTTTATACTGCATCAGAGGAGAAGACTTCTGCAATATTGTAAACAAGATTAAAAATACAAGGAAAGACTGAATTTTATATGAAGCCCTCAACAAGTGTTGCATGAAGCTTCTGCTTAATAGAGCATTATATTAGTCATATTGAAAAGAAACCTAAGCAGTAAAAAAAAAAAAAAAGTGTGCTTTGGAATTATTTTGCTGTACTTCTAGATGCTTTGAAATTACAAATTACTTGATATACCACCAAAATGTGTATTTGGACAAGTTCCCTAACCTTAATTAATGCACTAGCAAGAATCTTCCTTTTTTAAAGAAAATTAAGGGATTTTTTTTAATTTTATTTTATTACCACAAATCATCTCTTTCCAAAATAAACCAGAGACATAAACTGTCCCTTAATTGTTCCATAGCACTTGTTTGCTAGCACTATTTAAAACTGTACAGTGTTATCTATTAAGGATTAATTCAATTTGATTTCATGATGGCAGATCTGTCTATAAACATTGCTGATAAAGCGGGATCATTATGTCCCCTCTTTGGAGTCCAGTTTGGTTTTACTTCAAAAGGTTTGTTAGCTCATCCATTGGGCTTACACTGCGGTGACTGCAGACACGGGTTCTGAACTTTTAGAAATACCTTATTACTTTAATTGGATTAGAGATTGAAAATAGCTATTCTTATGTACTGTAGGCATGTCCTAGTTAATAAGCACAGGGAAAGTAAATGCCTTCTTTTAAGATCTAAAAAATACTGAACGTTTAAAAGCAGAAACCACCTGACATGAGCTGGTACAACAGCAGGCTCCTTTAGGAAATTTATCCTTGCCTCCTGTAACACAGGTAGTGGAAATGTTTGGGTTTGTTTTGGTTTTTAATGCAGACTTCACATCAGCATTTTTTTTAGATGACTGCAGAGATGCAATGATGCAAGCTTGGGAAACCATACTGACCAACATTAGATGAAAAGGATGCTAGAGTTTAAAAAAAACAAACAACAACCCACACATTCAAGAGGGCAGGAATATCCATGAATAAAACAACTGAAGACTTAGATTGTCAATATTTCAGCAATACTTCAATAAATGGCTATATGACGTGATTTACCATTGTTACACGGTACATTTTCAGAATTCCTTAGAAAAACAATTCATTTTCATAATGACTTTTGCCTTGCCTTATTTTGCAATCTTCATCTTTTCATTTTGTTTCATCTTTATTTTTTATATAAAAAACAGAAAATAAATTGATGTTTGAAATAAAAAAGACGATTAAATTTTATTTGTTCCTATCTAACTCAGAAATAAAGACTAAATTTTGTTGGCAAATTTTCAGACTGAGTACATCTCCAATTTGGAGGACATTCCCCACCAGCAGGTGTCAATTCTAATAAAAGTCAAACCTCGACAAGGTTGACAAGTGTCATTTTCAGTAACAGGTATTTGAAATGTATATTACTTGGACAAGGTGTTGAAAATGTAAGCTGCAGTTTTAGAAACTAACTCTGAAATAAAGATGGAATTTTTAAATTTCAAGTAATAGGTAAAGGGCAGTACTACAGGCAAAATACATATTCAGGGAGTGAAGAAAAGTAGCAACTGAATGGAACAGACACATACTTCCTAAAGCAGCTGCCTATTCTTTTTTATTTGCAAGACAGATGGGAAATGAAATATGGCTGTACCATACTATTCAACATTGTTGAGATCTCTTAGAAAATTATTAGTTTCCTTAAAATACAAACAAACTTTTACTTAAGATCTTGCCTTAGGAAGAAGAAAAAAAGAATGAACACTGCTGTGTGAAAGAATCTAAGTGTTATTATGATTTATATACATATATTTTTAAAAGTATGAAAAGGAGCTGGAAAAATATGTCTTCATGGAATTTATGTTTTTACAGCACAGCCAAAATATGCCAAAATTTGCTCAAAAATCACATTAAATAGCCAGTCCTGTACATTTCATAGTGGTTATGTTCATCCCGAAAGGTGGATCGTAGTACGTATGGACTAAGGTACCCTTGCATTGAGCAGGACAGTAAAATGCAAAAAAAATGAGTTAGGCACTTGGATGGGTTGTGCCCACTGCCTCTCTTAACAGGGCAGACAAAATATGTCAAAGCAGAAGGATGGCTAATGTTACTCTGTTCCATTATTTTAATTACAGAAACAATATTATCCTATGACTGCAGGAAAAAGGAAACTCTTAACTAATAATTTTCTGCTCCACATATAAAACACTAACATGCACCACTCAAGATCTCCAAGATGCCCTCGTACAGACTGCAAGAATCCATAACCGAAGCCAAAACCAATTTGCTGTGAAAGAACGAAAGTCAAGGAACGAGCCCCTTTCTGATTCCCCCACTCCCCTGAAGACCCTTGTGCAGTTCTCACTTACCTGCAATACTCAGGTAAGGTCTCACTTGTCTGTGCTTCAATTGCCTGCTGACTGCTACTCCGGTCCCTGGCCTTCAAAAACAGGGTTTTTCTCGTGGGCTCAGAGATCCTCTAATTGCAGGAAAGAGCAAAGGCAGGTAAGCCAAGGCGATGCATTACCACTGCCTTTACAGCTTTTAAAGTCTGCACGAGGACAGAAGGCACAGCAACCAGGGTTTATCTGTGGATGTTCACAGATCACATCCATTAGCTTCATGGGGCTTCACCTCTGAAAGGTTTTAGTGAAAAAAGTCTTTTTCACTGACAATCATCATA
>NW_026561719.1:0-74239 GCF_028858705.1 Grus americana | reverse complement strand
GCCGCCCTCTGCCCTCCTCTCCCCCCCTGTCTTTTGCTCCACCTTGTAGGCCTCCTCTCCTACAGTCTTGCCTTCTGCCGCCCCCTCTCTCCTCCACTTGCTCATCCTCCAGCTAGCTTGTCTGCCTTCTTTCTCCTCCTCCTCCTCCTCCTCCTCTTTTGGCTGCCTGCTCTTGACCCTTCTTGTGTCCTCCTCCTCCTTCCCCTCTCCTCTTTCCTCCTCTTGCCTCTTGTTACTACATCTTTCTTCCTCTTGACTCCTCCTCCTCCTTGTATTCCCTTGTCCTCCAGGAGACAACAGAGGCAAGAGGACTAGGAGGCAACAGCAGGCAATGAAATGCAACAGAAGGCAGGAGGAGGAGGAGGAGAGTATGATGATGAGGAGGAGGAGGCGGAGGAGGAGGCGGCGTCTGGCGCCATTGGAGGCAAGAAGAGGCAAGATGAGGAGCAGGAAGATGAGGAGGTAACAGAAGGATTAGTTGGGGAAGGGACGGGAAGAGCAGAGGAGCTTGAGCAGGAGGTGGAGGAGGCGTGTACGGGAGTGAAGAAGAAGAGAGAGGAGGCAAGAGGAAGACATAGTTGCAGAGGAGGAGCAGGAGGAGGAGGCAAGAAGAGGCCAAAGGAGGCAGAGGAGCAGGAGGCCAGAATGGCCATGACTAGGCAAGAGGAAGAGGAGGAGGAGATGAAGGGAAGAGGATGGAAGAGAAGGCAAGAGGAGGCAGAGGAAAGAGGATGAGGAAGCAGCAGGAGGCAAGCGAAGGAGGAGAGAAGAGGAGGCAAGAGGAGGAGGCAGCGATGGGAGGCAGAAGGAGGAAGAGGCAAGAGGCAAGAGGAGGAGGAGGAGCAGGAGGAGGAAGAGGCCGAAGGAGAAGGAGGCGGCAAGAGGTGAGAAGAGGAAGAGGAGAAGGAGGAAGAAAGAAGGAGGTAAGTGGCAGAGGGGTGACAAGTAAACAAGAGGAGGCAGAGGAAGAGGAGGCAGCAGGAGGCAAGAGCAGAAGAGTGGAGCAAGTGGAGGAGGAGGAGGAGGCGGCCAGCAAAGGTCAGAGGAGGCCCGAGAGGGAGGAAGATGCTTTTGCCTTTTGCCACTTGTTGCCTGCTGTTGCCTCCAGTCTCCTCCTCCCTCATCAGGCTGTTTGCTCTTTCAGCCCTTGACTGCACCTCCTCCTCCTGCTCCTCCTCTTCCTACCGCTTTTGGAGTTAGAACCTCTTTCGTCCTGGTGCGTCTTAGGGCATCCTGTGTTCTCTTCCTCTTTTTCTTCTTCCTGCCTCCATTTGCCTCCTCCTCCTCTGCTTCCTCCACTAGCCTGCTGTGTCCTCCTCGGGCCTCCTCTTTTTCTTCAGATGATTGCCTCCTCTGGCCTCCTCGGGCCTAATCTTGCCTCCTCCTCCTTCTTTTCCTGATGCCTCCTTTTGCCTCCTGCTGCTTGACTTTGGGTGACCTGCTGTGGCCTCCTCTGGCCTCCTCTTCTTCTTCTGCCTCTTGCCTCTTCTTACCTCCTTCTCCTGCTTCTGCTTGGACACTTCTTCTGGCCTCTTGCTTCACTCTCTTGCCTCCTCCTCCCGTTGCCGCATCTGCCCTTTCCCTTCTCTTCCTCCGCAGCCTCCTCTAGCCTCCTCTTCCCTTCTGCCTGCTCCTGTGGCCTACTTGTGCTCTTCCTCTTGCCTCTTGTGGCCTCCTCCAGCATCCTCTTGCCTCCTCCTCTTTTGCTTTCTCTTGCCTCCAGTTGCCTCCTGCTGCTTGGTCTCTCTCCACCTTTTTCTCAATTTCTTGCCTCCTTTTGCTGCCGCCTCCTCCTCCGCCTCCGCCTCCTCCTCTGCCTCCTGGGGACTCCTTTGGCCTCCTCCTAGGCCTGTTGCGCTTACCTCCATTTGTCTCCTCCTCCTCCTTTGCCTCCTGTGTCCTGCTCTGGCCTTCTCTTGCCTTCACATCTCCCCCTCTCTCTGGCCTCCTCTTGCCTCATCCACTTCCTCTAGCCTACTCGCCCGACTCTTGCCTACTCTGCCCTCATGCTCCCTCTTCCTCCTCCTCCTTCTCTTGCTGCCTCTGCCCTCCTCTCCCCCCTGTCTTTTTGCTCCACCTTGTAGGCCTCCTCTCCTACAGTCTTGCCTTCTGCCGCCCCCTCTCTCCTCCACTTGCTCATCCTCCAGCTAGCTTGTCTGCCTTCTTTCTCCTCCTCCTCCTCCTCCTCCTCTTTTGGCTGCCTGCTCTTGACCCTTCTTGTGTCCTCCTCCTCCTTCCCCTCTTCCTCTTTCCTCCTCTTGCCTCTTGTTACTACATCTTTCTTCCTCTTGACTCCTCCTCCTTGTATTCCCTTGTCCTCCAGGAGACAACAGAGGCAAGAGGACTAGGAGGCAACAGCAGGCAATGAAATGCAACAGAAGGCAGGAGGAGGAGGAGGAGAGTATGATGATGAGGAGGCGGAGGAGGAGGCGGCGTCTGGCGCCATTGGAGGCAAGAAGAGGCAAGATGAGGAGCAGGAAGATGTGGAGGTAACAGAAGGATTAGTTGGGAAAGGGACGGGAAGAGCAGAGGAGCTTGAGCAGGAGGTGGAGGAGGCGTGTACGGGAGTGAAGAAGAAGAGAGAGGAGGCAAGAGGAAGACATAGTTGCAGAGGAGGAGCAGGAGGAGGAGGCAAGAAGAGGCCAAAGGAGGCAGAGGAGCAGGAGGCCAGAATGGCCATGACTAGGCAAGAGGAAGAGGAGGAGGAGATGAAGGGAAGAGGATGGAAGAGAAGGCAAGAGGAGGCAGAGGAAAGAGGAGGCAAGAGGAGGCGGCAGCGATGGGAGGCAGAAGCAGGAAGAGGCAAGAGGCAAGAGGAGGAGGAGGAGGAGGAAGAGGCCGAAGGAGAAGGAGGCGGCAAGAGGTGAGAAGAGGAAGAGGAGAAGGAGGAAGAAAAAAGGAGGTAAGTGGCAGAGGGGTGACAAGTAAACAAGAGGAGGCAGAGGAAGAGGAGGCAGCAGGAGGCAAGAGCAGAAGAGTGGAGCAAGTGGAGGAGAAGGCAGCCAGCAAAGGTCAGAGGAGGCCCGAGAGGGAGGAAGATGCTTTTGCCTTTTGCCACTTGTTGCCTGCTGTTGCCTCCAGTCTCCTCCTCCCTCATCAGGCTGTTTGCTCTTTCAGCCCTTGACTGCACCTCCTCCTCCTGCTCCTCCTCTTCCTACCGCTTTTGGAGTTAGAACCTCTTTCGTCCTGGTGCGTCTTAGGGCATCCTGTGTCCTCTTATTCTTTTTCTTCTTCTTGCCTCCATTTGCCTCCTCCTCCTCTGCTTCCTCCACTAGCCTGCTGTGTCCTCCCAGGGCCTCCTCTTTTTCTTCAGATGATTGCCTCCTCTGGCCTCCTCGGGCCTAATCTTGCCTCCTCCTCCTTCTTTTCCTGATGCCTCCTTTTGCCTCCTGCTGCTTGACTTTGGGTGACCTGCTGTGGCCTCCTCTGGCCTCCTCTTTTTCTTCTGCCTCTTGCCTCTTCTTACCTCCTTCTCCTGCTTCTGCTTGGACACTTCTTCTGGCCTCTTGCTTCACTCTCTTGCCTCCTCCTCCTGTTGTCTCATCTGCCCTTTCCCTTCTCTTCCTCCGCAGCCTCCTCTAGCCTCCTCTTCCCTTCTGCCTGCTCCTCTGGCCTACTTGTGCTCTTCCTCTTGCCTCTTGTGGCCTCCTCCAGCATCCTCTTGCCTCCTCCTCTTTTGCTTTCTCTTGCCTCCAGTTGCCTCCTGCTGCTTGGTCTCTCTCCACCTTTTTCTCAATTTCTTGCCTCCTTTTGCTGCCGCCTTCTCCTCCTCCTCTGCCTCCTCCTCTGCCTCCTGGGGACTCCTTTGGCCTCCTCCTAGGCCTGTTGCGCTTATCTCCATTTGTCTCCTCCTCCTCCTTTGCCTCCTGTGTCCTGCTCTGGCCTTCTCTTGCCTTCACATCTCCCCCTCTCTCTGGCCTCCTCTTGCCTCATCCACTTCCTCTAGCCTACTCGCCCGACTCTTGCCTACTCTGCCCTCATGCTCCCTCTTCCTCCTCCTCCTTCTCTTGCCGCCTCTGCCCTCCTCTCCCCCCTGTCTTTTTGCTCCACCTTGTAGGCCTCCTCTCCTACAGTCTTGCCTTCTGCCGCCCCCTCTCTCCTCCACTTGCTCATCCTCCAGCTAGCTTGTCTGCCTTCTTTCTCCTCCTCCTCCTCCTCCTCCTCTTTTGGCTGCCTGCTCTTGACCCTTCTTGTGTCCTCCTCCTCCTTCCCCTCTTCCTCTTTCCTCCTCTTGCCTCTTGTTACTACATCTTTCTTCCTCTTGACTCCTCCTCCTCCTTGTATTCCCTTGTCCTCCAGGAGACAACAGAGGCAAGAGGACTAGGAGGCAACAGCAGGCAATGAAATGCAACAGAAGGCAGGAGGAGGAGGAGGAGAGTATGATGATGAGGAGGCGGAGGAGGAGGCGGCGTCTGGCGCCATTGGAGGCAAGAAGAGGCAAGATGAGGAGCAGGAAGATGTGGAGGTAACAGAAGGATTAGTTGGGAAAGGGACGGGAAGAGCAGAGGAGCTTGAGCAGGAGGTGGAGGAGGCGTGTACGGGAGTGAAGAAGAAGAGAGAGGAGGCAAGAGGAAGACATAGTTGCAGAGGAGGAGCAGGAGGAGGAGGCAAGAAGAGGCCAAAGGAGGCAGAGGAGCAGGAGGCCAGAATGGCCATGACTAGGCAAGAGGAAGAGGAGGAGGAGATGAAGGGAAGAGGATGGAAGAGAAGGCAAGAGGAGGCAGAGGAAAGAGGATGAGGAAGCAGCAGGAGGCAAGCGAAGGAGGAGAGAAGAGGAGGCAAGAGGAGGAGGCAGCGATGGGAGGCAGAAGGAGGAAGAGGCAAGAGGCAAGAGGCAAGAGGAGGAGGAGCAGGAGGAGGAAGTGGCCGAAGGAGAAGGAGGCGGCAAGAGGTGAGAAGAGGAAGAGGAGAAGGAGGAAGAAAGAAGGAGGTAAGTGGCAGAGGGGTGACAAGTAAACAAGAGGAGGCAGAGGAAGAGGAGAAGGAAAGACGAGGCAGCAGGAGGCAAGAGCAGAAGAGTGGAGCAAGTGGAGGAGGAGGCGGCCAGCAAAGGTCAGAGGAGGCCCGAGAGGGAGGAAGATGCTTTTGCCTTTTGCCACTTGTTGCCTGCTGTTGCCTCCAGTCTCCTCCTCCCTCGTCAGGTTGTTTCCTATTTCTCCCCTTGATTACATCGCCTCCTCTCTTCCAGCTCCTCCTCCTGTGGCCCTCTCCATCTCCTCCTTAGTAGGCTTACTACTGCCTCCTCCTCCTCTGGTTTTTTCCCATTGCCTCCTGTTTCCTCCTGTAGCTTTTGCCTCATTTTGTCTCCCTCGAGATCCTGGGTGCTCCTAATCTTTTTGTTTGTACAGTTCCGGGTTCCTCCTTCTGCATCTTGCTTTGTGCTCCTTTTTCTCAGCTTTTCGTTCTATTACCCACTGTTACCTCCTGTGATTTTCTCATCCTCCTCTCTCCTCCCATGGCATCCTGTTGTCTCATCCTATTTTCCTTCCTTTTAACCTCCTCTAGCCTCCTGCTTCTTTACCCCTTGTGTCCTCCCGACTCATCATCTTGCATTCTCTTTTTTCTCCTCCAATGTCCTCATCGTCCTTCTTCTCTTCTTGCCTCCTATTACATCTTTTTATCTCCTGCCCCTCTTCCTCCTACTGCTCCTCTTGCCACTTCTTGCCTCCTCTTCTTTCTCTCCCTCTAGTGCCTTTGCTTTCCACCTGTTTCATCCTCCTCATCTGCCTGTTACCTCCTGCTTTTCCTCTTGCCTTCCTCTTTCTCTCCACCTTGTATGACTTTACTTGCTTCCTTTTGCCTTCTCAAGCTCACGTTGTCCCCCACCCTTCTCCCAGCCCTTTCCAAGGAACAGGGAGCATGCAAACCATGATCCCGTAGACCTGGAGGGTGAAAGCAGAGGGTGGCTGCTGCCTTCTCACCAGGGATAATCACTGTGCAGAACACAAGCTCCTGCAGCCGTAACAGTGAGGGTCCCCCAGTGCATCCCTGCTGCCTCCTGACCCCGCTCCCAGCTGCGGAGCAGCTCCCAAGGGCAGTGGTGGGAGTCGCTGAGGAGTGCCCAGCAGTGCTCAGGCCTCACTGGCGAGTGCCGGCACTGCTGTGGTACCACAGGGGACACCTCCCTGTGATGCGCTGCATCCCCTTGTGACATCAGCCCATGTCATTTGGAGGTCCATTATGACAGCAGCAGGGAGATGGCACAGCTGGGAAGACAGGTGACAGCCACCCCCTCTCTTCTCAGCCCTTTTCCAAAAATTGCATCTGTCCCCGCACCAACATGTCTCTGCTACTGAGAGCCTGTCCGGGCAGGCGGGGTTTTGGGGTTGGCTGTGGTCGGGCTGTTTTCCAGAGATGGGATTGAAGGCCTGTGGGATAAAACAGCCCCTCCCCTGTTACCAAACACTCTCTGCTCTGCGTCACTCTCCTGGTAGGAGGAGCACATGCTTCACTGTACTGGTTTTGGCTGGGATGGCATTACTTTTCTTCAAAGCAGCCCATATGCTGTGCTTTGCGTTTGTGATCAAATCGGTCCTCACAAAACGCGGCTGTTTCAGCTCTTGCTGAACAGTGCTTGGAGAGTGTCAAGGGCTTCTTTGTTCCTCGCTCTGACCCACCAGTGAGTAGGCCAAGAAGGGCAAGAAGCTGCGAGGGGACATAGCTGGGACAGCTGACCCCAACAGACCAAAGGACTATTCCATACCATATGTTGTCATGCTCCGCAGCAAAAGCTGGGGAAGAAGGATTGAGGGGTGGGGAGGGGTATGTTCGAGGCTATGACATTTGTCTTCCCAGCTAATTCCCTCAGAGTCACCTCACCAACTCTTGAGTTGACATAAAGACAGTTTAATATGAAGAAAAATAGGAAAAAAACCAAAACAAAATGGGAGAAAAGCAAACCCAAGAAAAGTTCGTGATGCAAAAACCCCCCAACTGCTCAGCACCAACTGATTGATTCTCAGCCAGGACCTGAGAAACCGCAGCCCCCTGCAAATACCCCCTCCCCCATTTAATTTCTGAGCACAACATCAGATGGTATGGAATATGCCTTTGGTCAGCTGGGGTCAGCGGTCCCAGCTGTGTCCCCTCCTGACGTCTTCTGCACCCCCAGCCTGCTCACCGCAGGGCACTATGAGAAGCAGAGAAGGCCTCGATGCTATGTGAGAACTGTTCAGCAAGAAGTAAAACATCCCTGTGTTATCAACACTGTTGGAATAACAAATCCAAAACATCGCACCAGATGAGCTCCCAGGAGGAAAATTAACTCTGTCCCAGCTAAAACCAGCACACAGGCACCATTCTAATTAAGGGCACACACTCATTCAAGTGCAGATACAGGCATAACATATGTACAAGCATAGATACAATCAGAGTCACAGACACCATCATGCTCACAACTGCAGATACAAGTACACTCCCAGGCACAAGCACACACACTCCATTACACCTACAGCTCCAGCTCGTGATACCAGTACGGCTAGAGGTGCCATTAAACTTTGCAGATGCCATTGCAGGTGGAGGAAACATTTAGGATGCCATTGCAGATGCAGATACCGTTGCAGATACTCGTGCAGATAGCATGGCAGATGCAGATATCAATGCAGATCCCATAGCAGGTGGAGACGCCTGCAGATGCAGAGACGACGGCAGATGCAGAGACAATTGCAGATGCAAATACCATTGCAGAGGGAAATGCATCACAAATGCCATCACAGCTATCTACATCATTACAGGCACAGGCACCCATTAAATATGCTGATACAATTTGAGATATCGGCACAAAATACAAACAGTTGGAGATACCATTATAGACCCTGATACCAGTACCGAGACCACGATACCAGTACCGACAGGCACACCAATACTGACACCATTAGTAGTACAGAGACCATTAGAGATACCCTTTCAGCTAGCGAAAGAATGACTCATGCGGGTACAGAAACCAAATACACAGACACCTACAGAAACCACTGCAAGTCCATGTGCATTGAGAGAGATACCATTGCCTACAAAGGTATGTCGCATTGTGGTGGGTTGACCCTGGCTGGGGGCCAGGTGCCCACCAGAGCCGCTCTATCATGTCCCTTGTTCACCAGACAGGGGAGAAAAAGTATAACAAAAAGCTTCTGGGTCGAGATAAGGACAGGGAGAGATCACTCACTAATTGTCATCACGAGCAAAACAGACTGAACTTAGAGAGGAAATTCATCTAATTTATTACTAAGCAAAACAGAGGAGAGGAATGAGAAATAAAATCAAATCTTAAAACACCTGCCCCCACCCCTCCCATCTTCCCGGGCTCAACTTCACTCCTGGCTTCAACCTCTGCCCCCCCTCAGCAGCACAGGGGGACGGGGAATGGGGGTTACGGTCAGTTCATCACACGTTGTTTCTGCTGCTTGTTCCTCCTCAGGGGGAGGACTCCTCTCATCGTTCCCCTGCTCCAGCATGGAGGAGTCCCTCTCACGGGAGACAGTCCTTCACCAACTGCTCCAACGTGAGTCTCTCCCACGGGGTGCAGACCTTCAGGAGCAGACTGCTCCAGCGTGGGTCCCCCACGGGGTCACAAGTCCTGCCAGCAAACCTGCTCTGGCGTGGGCTCCTCTCTCCACGGGTCCACAGGTCCTGCCAGGAACTTGCTCCAGCGTGGGCTTCCCACAGGCCACAGCCTCCTTCAGGTGCCTCCACCTGCTCTGGTGTGGGGTCCTCCACGGGCTGCAGGTGGACTCTCTACACCCCCTCATCCTTCCTCCATGGGCTGCAGGGGGACAGCCTGCTTCACCATGGTCTTCACCACGGGCTGCAGGGGGATCTCTGCTCTGGTGCCTGGAGCACCTCCTGCCCCTCCTTCTGCACTGACCTGGGTGTCTGCAGAGTTTCTTACATCTTCTCTCTCCTCTTTCCGGCTGCAAAAGCTCCCTTTCTAACTGTTTTTTTTTCCTTTTTAAATATGTTATCACAGAGGTGCTGATGGGCTTGGCCTTGGCCTCAGGGCATTAAAGGGCCCTCCTAGGGTGAGGGATTGTTGCCGTAGCATTCTTTCAGCCTCCTGCAAGGCTAGACTGACCACAAAGAGGCCTTTCTCCCAGACCCAGTATCGCTTTTCTGCAGCTTTGAAGCTGCCTGAGTGAAACCCTCCGTTGCACGCTGCCACACGTGTAGAGATGCCCCAGGAAGGGCAAAACCCCGTTCCACCTGGAGCGGATCTGTGGGGTGTGCTGGGCCCAAAGCTTGCTATGCCCCTGCTTCAAAACCCAGTAATTTTGGGGCTTCCTCATGAAGAGGGGTCCAATCCCAGGAAGCTCTTTTGCACGTTAGATCGTACAGGGGACGAGCTGTGGCAGAGAAATCTGGACTGTGCTTCCTCCAGAATCCCAGCAAGCCTAGGGTATGTTGCAGCTCCTTTTTGTTTTCTGGGCTTTCTCTCTGTTGTAAGGTGGCCAAGGTTTTGCTGGAATACACACGGCTCCTCCTTTCCACCAGCTGCCTAAGAACTTCACCTCAGCGGAGGGAAGTTGTACCTTTTCTGCCTGAACCTGAAGTTCTCAACTTTCCAGGTGAGTAATTATTTTCCTTTTGGGTTTGTCCCACTGCAGTGGCATGGGACCCCCCACCGATATATCATCAATGTATTGGTACGTTTTAACTCCTGAATCAAAAAAAATTCACTCCATAGCCAATGTGACTATTAAGCAGGTATCCTTTATTGCAGTGCTGGGAGTCACACGGGGATATTTCCACGAGTGTGTGTCTCGACGAGGCACAAATTGTACGTGATTTATATTACAAAAGAGTTACATATTCATCAGGTTTCTGATAAATGTAATACATATTCATTATTATTCCGGGAACTCCTGAATATATGCTAATGTCCTGACACGCCTGCGCAGTTTCTTTCTCAGGTGGTCGTCAGGGGTCGTCCTCCTCAAATCTTCCTCTTTCTCCTCATCTTCAGCGTACACAGTTGGGTGACCTCTTCTTCGTGATCTCCGTTTTGCAAGCTCAGCAACCTCGTTATCCGTCCTGCCCAGATGGTCCCAGGCTTGTTGGCATATTGGGCCCCCTTTATCAGGTTGCCTCAAACTTTGTGTCTTTTTTCTAGTTCCTACCCAAGGACTGTCCCCTAATTTACGGCTTCTCTTATCCTGTTTCTACATTCCAACTCTTTTACTAATTGTTTTCTTTCGTACTGGAGCATGAGACAGGCGAAGCCTGAGTTTGTGGGGCCTGACTCAAGTGTTGCCAAGTTATACGTTGTGTTTTAAAATTGTTCTAGGCTAATTAGTTTCCCTTACTCATTCCTTTTTGAAAATCAGAGGCTGTGTTTCCATTGCCGTGGAGTAAAAAAGTCACACGAGTGCCTTGGTACCAAGAAGCCACCTCAGCATAGTCGTGGGGTTCTCCTCTGCATGATTTCACCTGCTTCCTAGTAGACACGGTGCTGCCCAAGCTCTGGGGTTTCCAGTGCTCAACCCAGCCTGACCTGAGCCACATCAGGAGTTTCTACCCTGTGCAGCAAGAATTTCAGAAACTTAGGACAAAGTGTTCTGTCCCTGCCGTTCTGCTCACACATACCTAGGTGTAAGAGAGATTTGTAATTGGCAAGGAAAGAGTTCCTTGTTGATTTGAGAAATCTCCAAGTGACCCACAGAGAACCCAGTCATCTGGAGGGTACGTCCCTACTGAGCACGTGGCCCGTGGACTGAGCTGCGAGATAGGGAAGCTCCTGATGTCGGCTTCATAGCAAGCCTCTTCCATCTGGTTTTGCTCCAGGTGGCTGCTTGGTTGCCATTTGTTTTCAAAAGACACTAGCACTGGGAATTCAGCTTGGGGGCTTGGAGAGGGAGAGAAGAAGCAAGCATGTCTTTCCCAAGGGCAACTGCTTGGTGCTGGGAAGGACGCCCCTCTGTAGCAGCGTCAGCGTAGCTTACGGGTGATGCAAAGCTGAGAGGATCTCCCAAGTCAGTGCTGCAGGAACGTGGCAGTTTGAGGACCGACCGTGTTACAGCTCTTCTTTTGCATATCACTGTTGCTCAGGCAGGGTGAGAGCTTTGGTTTCCATTCCTGTTATCTCCAGGAGGAGACGGCCATGGGAACCACCGCTGCTTATGCAGTTCCGTGCAAAACAAGTCTGTGGCGTGAGAAGAAAGATTTGGAAGACTTTTTTACTGCCTTCCAAATGATTTTGCACACTCAAGTAAAAGAAAATCATCTCAGTTACTGAGACTGAATTAACTTTTTATTTTCCCTCTCCTTCAGGCCCATCCGAGGAAAATGGAGGAACAAATTGTATAGGGGACATTTGGGAGCTGAGGGGGTGTAGATGTGAGATTTCAAGTAGTTTGTGCGTGGCAATAGTGAGAGAGACTGTATTGTTCCATTGCATTTAGAGCTAACTGCCTGCTGCTGATCCTCCCTCAGCTCTCCCAGACGCACATCAGTCTGTACAGCCTTAGCACATATGTCGGAGAAAGAACAGAAAGTGCACAAAATTAGCCGAATGAACTTTTTTTAACACCTTAATTGTATGTCCTGGTTTTAGCTGAGAGGGTTGATTTTCTTCATAGTAGCTAGTGTGAGGATATGTTTTGGATTTGTGCTGGAGACAGTGTTGATAATATAGAGATGTTTTTGTTCTATGGACTTATTGTTGAGCAGTGTTTACACAGGGCCAAGGCCTTTTCTGCTTCTTGCACTGCCCTGCCAGCGGGATGGCTGGGAGTGCGCAAGAAGTTGGGAGGAGACAGACAGGACAGGTGACCCAAACTGACCAAAGGGATATTCCATACCATATGACGTCATGCTCAGTTTATAAGGAGCTTGGGGGGAAGAGAAGGGGGGGTGGCGGCATTCGGGGTGATGGCGTTTGTCTTCCCAAGTAACCGTTACACGTGACAGGGCCCTGCTTCCCTGGAGATGGCTGAACACCTGCCTGCCCATGGGGAGTGGTGAATGAATTCCTTGCTTTGCTTTGCTTGTGCGCGCGGCTTTTGCTTTACCTATTAAAATGTCTTTATCTCAACCTACGAGTTTTCTCACTTTAACTTTTCCAATTCTCTCCCCCATCCCGATGAGGGGGGAGCGAGTGAGCGGCTGCGTGGTGCTTAGCTGCCGGCTGAGGTAAAACCACGACATTGTATAATATTGCACTGCAGCCTTAAAATCAGGGTTAGCGAGAACGTTTCATTCTCCAGCCGCAAGCTTTAAGCAAATACTGATAAGTGATATAAATGAGCAATATCAGGGCAGCAAGTAAGGTCTTTTAAATCTTTTAAATTGTTGTGGGGATTTTTTCTTTTAATTACTTTAAGACTTGAGTTACAGTAAGGCAGTTTCTCATCTGCTCTGCCAGTCAGCACAGTACGCTTATCTGAACATCCCACTATTAGCCCAACTGAGTTACATGAATGTCACATTTGCAGTTGGAGCTTCCATTTCATTGGACTGTTTTACTGTTTTACAGCATAGCTCTGCTCTGAAAATGTTAGAGACTATAGCTAAACACTGAGAGAAGCTAATGGATGCTGTGTGCTTTTTTCCAAATTAAAGAGCATGGACAAGTTCAGAAATTTTTGATAGAGATAATATGAAGATGAATTAGGAACATAAATGAATTCAGGTGGAATTTCTCTGTATCTGCTAAAATGCTGCCTTTCTTCTTCCCCTTGAGGTATAGTCCATTTAGTGGAAGACTGTTCTCTAAGTACTGGAGACCTTGAGCGTGAACGCTATCTTCTGGATGGGGGTGCCCTTGCCCTTGAACGGTGATAACCATCTGACCTTGACCTGCAACGATTGTTACGACTCTTCCCTTCACCTCTTCTTGGATACGGTGGCGATCGCGAGTGGGAACGAGAGTGGGAACGACTAAATGAGTGAGAGCAGGAGGCAGTGTGGGAGAAGCACTGCAGGGAGACTTGGACCTTAAAGAAACCCAAACAAACCGACGAAAACAATAGAGGAAGTTAATTCAAACCAGTCACTGGGATGGGAAAGAAGGCCTAAATCTTGGGGGACCTCAAGTCTGGTGGCCTCCTGGAGAAGAAACAATTACCGTGAGAGATTTGGTGCTTCTAGAGAGCAGTGCCTGCCTGGAGTTTGGTCATCAAAAACCTTTGCAGAAAGGTATGTTCTGAAGGAGCAGCAAAAGAGCTTGCTAGTGACTCCCACAAAAGGAACTCACTTGGGGGGAAAGACTGCTGCCCCTGCCCAGTTTTGGTTGGGAGGTGTCTGCAGGAATTGTGGGCTGGCTGGTGTCAGGTGTTTCAAAGGTGCTATGCGGCCACAGCACCACTTTGCATGGCAGAAGGTGACGTGGTTACTTTTGGTAGACTGATGATAGGGGTGAGACAGACCAGCTGTTGGATGCATATTTGGCCTTTCCCAGGTCTAGAGCAGCAGCAGCAGCAGCAGCAGCAAGCTGTAAGGCATGACAGCTTGGGAACGACTGCTCTGAGTTCTGCGTCAGGTTTTGCCACCAGGAGCATCTCATGACACTTGTCTCACCCCTGCCTCAGCATCCAGGGCCACCTTGGCCCCAAGTGTCACTGAATGGACAGGCAGCCTTGTGCCAGGTACCGGTGCAAGGCTGGGAAGTGGCAGTAACTCCTGCCCCTAGTCCTGCCCCAAATTCAGCCTCATGGCTATTCCCTGTCTCTCGCAGGTCCTTTGCAATCTACAGCACGTGGGCAAGCAGCCTGAAGCACAACGCCCGATGCACAAAGCCTGGCTGTCTTCCTGCCGCCACTGGAGTCCCTTCCTGCGAGTGAGCTGCTCGCCCTCTTCTTTCTGTGCTCTGGATCTGCCACGAACTGAAGGGCCACTGGGGCTGGGGGGTCGACAGCCCTGATTTACCATTCCAGAGGTAAGGAGAGAAAGTGACCGTCCGAGGGTTTCATGGGGATGGGATAGCAGAGCTAAAGATACAAACAGGTTTCCTCTGATTTCCAATATAACCTACAAGTAATCCACAGAACATAAGATCATCCTTTCAGCTCTGGCTAATAAGAAAGCCTTGTCACCTCTTGATCATCTGCTGCCATTTTTTCCCCCTTTTCTCCTGGCAAAACTTGTCAAATTCACTTTCCTCTAAACTGTTCGTGGTTTTGGTCAATCTGCTTGCTCTGAGGAATCTATTTCATGGACAAACTCTAACCAGTTCTGCTCAGCATGAAACTCGGGAGTCAAGAGCGCAGTCTGGGAACTGGTGACAGCCCACTGACTTCAGTGCTAGAAAACTTTTCTGGGACTTCACGCTTTTCATATGCAACAGTGTGGTGGATTGACCCTGGCTGGGGGCCAGGTGCCCACCAGAGCCGATCTACCACTCCCCTCGTTCACCAAACAGGGGAGAAAAAGTATAACAAAAAGCTTCTGGGTCGAGATAAGGACAGGGAGAGATCACTCACTAGTTATCGTCACGAGCAAAACAGACTGAACTTAGAGAGGAAATTCATGTAACTTATTACTAAGCGAAACAGAGTAGAGGAATGAGAAATAAAATCAAATCTGAAAACACCTGCCCCCACCCCTCCCATCTTCCCGGGCTCAACTTCACTCCCAGCTTCAACCTCCGCCCCCCCTCAGCAGCACAGGGGGACGGGGAATGGGGGTTACGGTCAGTTCATCACACGTTGTTTATGCCGCTTCTTCCTCCTCAGGGGGAGGACTCCTCTCATCGTTCCCCTGCTCCAGCATGGAGGAGTCCCTCTCACAGGAGACAGTCCTTCACCAACTGCTCCAACGTGAGTCTCTCCCACGGGGTGCAGACCTTCAGGAGCAGACTGCTCCAGCGTGGGTCCCCCACGGGGTCACAAGTCCTGCCAGCAAACCTGCTCTGGCGTGGGCTCCTCTCTCCACGGGTCCACAGGTCCTGCCAGGAGCTTGCTCCAGTGTGGGCTTCCCACGGTCCACAGCCTCCTTCAGGTGCCTCCCCCTGCTCCGGCATGGGGTCCTCCACGGGCTGCAGGTGGACTCTCTACACCCCCTCATCCTTCCTCCATGGGCTGCAGGGGGACAGCCTGCTTCACCATGGTGTCTGCAGAGTTTCTTACATCTTCTCAGTCCTCTTTCCGGCTGCAAAAGCTCCCTCTCTAACTGTTTTTTTTCCCTTTTTAAATATGTTATCATGGAGGCATTGATGGGCTTGGCCTTGGCCAGCGGTGGGTCCGTCTTGGAGCCGGTTGGCATTGGCTCTATCAGACACAGGGGAAGCTTCTAGCAGCTTCTCACAGAAGCCACCCCTGTAGACCACCCCCTCCCGGCTACCAAAACCTTCCCATGCAAACCCAACACAAGGGTGCTGGAAGAACTGTGCCCGGCACACTTTGCCCACCTTCCTCTTCACTCTCCCCCTGGATCTTAATGCAGAAGGAGCTTTTGGAAACCAAAATTATCCTGCTCTTCCCAGGGCACGTTCCCAAAGTGTCTTCCTGAAGATAATCCGTCCGCTAGCAGAGCCCTGGCATGGATGTTGCTATCCTGGTCCCTGCAGTAACAGGAACTGTTTGGCATGACTTGTCAGGACCTGCTTCATCCCAGACATGAGATCACAGTCTCATTTTTTATTGATAAATAAATACATTTCTTCCAGGGCTGGAGCCATGATGGAAGCATAACTGAAGGCTTCCTGAGTCTGCCGGCAGCCGGAGACCTCCTTGGTGCTGGGCAGGGGGAGAAGGTGCTGCAGGAGAGGATGGAATGTGTTGTCAGGCCAGACCTCCAGACCTGTCTGGAGGTGTTTGAGATCTTGGGCTCTTCCTCCAGCGCTGGTCTACTTGGGACAGGAACGGGCAGCGGTGCCGCACTGCCAGGCACTGGGACTGTGGTCCCTGCGTGTCCCTTTGCAGTGCCCAGTGCCTGATCAAGGGGTGAGAAAGGGCATTAGAGAAGACTTTAAAGTGTGGGGGATTTTTTTTTAATATGAAGGCACCACTAAGGAAAGCTATATCTTTTTTTTTCTCCAAAGAAAAAAAAAGGAGAGACTAAATGGGAGCACATCAACACATGCAAACCACGGCCTAGGGCACTGTGCACAAACATCAGCAGGCGTGCCAGGCAAGATGTAAATGAAATGTGGGCCCTGGTTTGCACAGAAAAAAACCACAAGGGCAGAAAAGGGGGAGGGGGGAAGAAAAAGAGATACTGGGAAAAGAAAGTGCTACAGAAAAGTCAGGAGACCAGAAGGAAAAAACCAGGAACCAGTACAGTAACAGGGAAAAAAACCCCAAAGCAACAAAAAGCCCAACAGACTAAGAGAAAGCAAGAGGAAGAGAAGCCATTGCAAAGGATTATTGTTCTCGCCTGTTTTTTTCTTTCTCCATTACCTGAACCTGTCCCCAGGTGACTACAGGATTTCATTAAGTCACTGTGTGACCCCCTAGAAGAGTTTTATGGCCCAGGACAGACCCCAGTGGCCATGATGACCCAAAGTCACTGGCCCACTCGCCAACAGATCTGCCGAAGCCCTGCCAGCACAGGGGACCCTGTGTCCACTGCGCTGAGCCCTCCAGGCTGCAGAGCGAGAGCCATCAGGGCTTCAGATGTTGCAGGGTCCTGGATGGGGTTTCCATTCCTCCCCTGGAAGGTGCTGCCCCTTCAGAGCAGAACAGGGTACAGGAGCATCCCTTAAAGCCCAGTTAAACTGCTGTCAGGAGCCCCTGGCTGATTTTGCAATGCAGGGGGCACTCGCACGTCCCCTTCCATGGGTCGAGTGGAGCCCGGACACAGTTACCAAAGTACCAAAGAAGAGAGAGGGAAAGCATTTTCACTGTTACTTTCATTTAGTTTTTTTTTTTTTTTTTACTTGCTCAACCTTGAAAAGAACGAACGAGACAGCTAGAAGGGGCCTTAATGCTGAAGGCCAGCACTCCTTCCTGGCAGGCCTGTGGTGGTCTGCCTCTCCAGAGGAGCGGCTGTCTCTTACGTCTTTGCTTGACACACTGCTGTTCTTCGTGTGCCACCGAGGAGCGTCTGGCTTCCTCTGCAGCCTCCCGTCGGGCAGCCTTCTCGTCTCCAGGCCGAAGAGACCCCGTCTCCAGGCCCCAGGGACCTCGGTGGCCCGCTGAGGGACTTCTCCTGGCGCAGCGGCTGAAGCTGTGACGCCATGTTGTCTTGTCCCCTTTTCTCGGGGCTCAGTGCAGAAGAGATGACACCCCTTCAGAAGGGGTGAGGGGTAGGGCAGAGGACGGGGGACGGGAAGGAAGCCTGCAGGCCGGCCAGGCGCGGAGGGTCAGCCTCCCGGCTAGCGCCGAGCGCGGAGGCAGGGCCGGCGGTAGGGCACTGGCCGGATGACCCTACGGCACCGCATCGATGGTGGTGTGGAGGGGAGCCCTGGCACGATGTTGTGGTGCCAGGGGAGCCATCCTGGAGGTGGATCCACCTCCATCGGCTCCTCCTCGTCTTCAGGTGGATCCACCTCCATTGGCTCTGCACCATCAGCTACGTGGAAGAGGACCGCGTAGCTGATGGTGCCTCCCCTCTGACGCAGCCTCTTCCTCCGCGCCTCCTGCAGCTCCTCCTGTGGGCGCCCACACAGAGGTGAGTGCCCGCTCGCTTCGCCTCTTCGTGCCTTCATTCTTCCAACCACTGGAGAATTCGAGGACTCGAAAGCTCAGCGAATGTGGGACAAGTGCTGGGGGGCCAGTATTTATAGGGTCCGGAACAGAATGTGGTGAGGTAGCTTGTGACATCAGGAGGCCACTGTGATGGCTATGCAAATCTGCTGCCATTTTTCATTTTCCTCTAAACTGTTCGTGGTTTTGGTCAATCTGCTTGCTCTGAGGAATCTATTTCATGGACAAACTCTAACCAGTTCTGCTCAGCATGAAACTCGGGAGTCAAGAGCACAGCCTGGAAACTGGTGACAACCCACTGATTTCAGTGCTAGAAAACTATTTTCTTGGACTTCATGCTTTTCATATGCAGCAGTAAAGTAAGAAAGTATAAATTCCTGAGGTGGCCGTAGCATTGTTGTTGCTCAAGCATGTATTGCACATGGTAATGCACCTACCTTGGATTTTGGTTGTTCAGATGAGGCGCCTCCAGCCTTTCTCTTTCTCCTTGGCACAGCTGAATTTCTCCTGTCAAAAGGAACAGGGCTGTATTGAGGGAGGAGGTTGAATTTCTTCTCAGATTTTTCTTCCAACTGTGCTAAGCTAAAGGGCAGGCAAAACCAACCAAATTAAATGTAACTCCATTTCTGTAGAAAAAAATATCTTGTTTAGGAGAATGTGTGCATATATACATTCCTGTCTACATAATGTAGAGAGAGCGGGAAAGAGAGAAGCGCGCACACACGGTAAACATCATACTGTTAACCCAAGTTTGGGAGGAGAATGTACACTCCAGCTTCTGCATTTGTAACTCAGTACAAATTGATTAGTTGCGTATATTAAAATTAGAAAAAATACAGACATGGTTTTCACGCTGGGGACATTTAGCTCTGTTTGCTGCACAGATTGGTACAGGAGCTGTGTCTGCTGTGTGAGGGGAAGGAAAACAAGACCATAAAGAAACCAACCAATAACATGGTTTGTAAAACCTCACGTGAAAGTCCTAACATTGGAATGGAAACAATAACAATTCAAAGCAGAGGAATCCGAGTGTCCCAGAACAGTAGCTTGTTTCCCACTTCTCTTACCCAGCAGAGAGATGCATCAGCCCCAGTGCGTGAGGATTTACAACCGGTGACTCAGACTGCAGCGTGGGGCTCTGCAGGGCTACAGCCCCCTCTCCCTCCGGTGCTGCTTTGCCAGCACCCGTTTCTCCTGACTTTTGTGGTACCCACCCCACGGATAGATTTTCACTGGGCTTTTTGTCCTGCCGGCTCCATCTGTTTCTCAGCCCCAGCTCTGTCTGCTTGGGAAGGGCGACGTGAGGCTGTGCCCCCTTTCCCACTGCTGGCACTCTTCCTCCAGGTGCCACCGCTCTGCCAGGACCGGTCATCTCCGGTGACACATGCCACCCTGTTTGTGCTGTAGCCAGGACTGCCTCTGGTCTGCTCCCGTTTACAGCAGTATCGCTTCGGAGTAAGACCGTCCATGCCAGTGCTGTGCTTTGGGGGAGCTGCATTCAAGCCCTGACAAGGAAGAAGAAAAATCAGAGGTGGCATTCCAGATTTTTCAGTTTCAATGGGAAAAGACTCCCAAGGCAGGTTCCCTCCAATCCGTGGGCCAGTCTCGATGCACCAGGTGTTTTGGAGAGGATAGCACTGTTCTGGTGTCAGATTATGTTCTTCTGTCCTGACACCCACCAAGGCTTTGTTTTAAGATATTTAGGAACTGGATGACATTTCTGTGAACCCTGCAACCACCTGCAGGCTTTGAAACCTGCCAGTTGCATGGTCTTGGGGTGCAAGTCGGAGGGGTTGTTCAGTTTGCGCGCTGCCGTGCCCGCTCCAGCAGTGGCACGGCTGATGGTGTGCCCCAGCTGAGGATGCCTCTGCAGATACACCTCATTTTGCAGAGCCAAGAATAGGAACCCTGACAAGCATCAGCATTTCCAAACCTGAATCTAAAGTTAGTGCCAGGTGAGAGGTGGGTGACAGGGTCTCAGCTTGGGCTGAGCCCATGCAGAGGAGCTGCTGCAAGGAAAGAGTCCCTTTTCCTCGATGACAAGTGGCTTGAAGGGTTTGCGTTCTCCGCTCCACAATAACTTGTAGTAAGCAGGGTGCGATCTGCTAAACCTTATTGTGATTGGTTGTTTTTCCTGGTGGAAAAAGAGTTTACAATGGGTAGAGATCATTATGAAAGGAGGACCACAGCCTTTCACACGTGCTGGTCCTCCAGGTACATGCAAAGAGAGGTCTGTGTGGATACCAGAGCTCCTGCGAAGGAGCTCAAATACCCAACCAGCATGTTTCCAGCCAGCTGAGACCTCTGGCCACCGGTGGCCTGGGAGAGGGAGGGAGGGAGAAGTGAGTTTTCTTACCAGCTGGGGAAAAAAGGCAGTGAAGCCTATGGATGGAGACGGACTGCAGGGTCAGATGCCAAAGCAGCCTTCCTAGGGCTGCTGGTCAGACCCCTGACAAGCCCCGGTACCCTGGGAGGCAGCAGCCAGCCCTGCAGCCTGCTAGCGAAACACTTCAGCTCCAACACGGCTCCTCCTTCTGTGCTTTTCAACAGCCCTGCAGCCCCCCAGCCCCAGCCCGCTGCGCTGGTGGGCCGGGGAGCTGGAGGATTTTCCCAGCGCTCTGATCTAACAGCACCAGTGGGACTGTTTCCAGCACGCTGCCACTGGAGGGCTTATCGGCCTCCCTCCCTATCTCCCACCACCCCGGCCTGATAAACCAGGGGCTGGTGGCAGCCGGGGGAAGCGCCCAGAGCAGGGGATGGAGCTGGGGACTGGCCAAACACAAAGGTGGCAGGGCTGGCCCTGTCAATGAGGGTGTTGATACCTGTGACTATGGAAATCTTAAGATCAATTCAAGCAATTAGAGCCATTGCTCAATCCATGTAACCAAGCAAAAGGGAAACCGTTGTCACTTAGAAAACAATTAGTTGTAAGCTAAGGAGCTCTGGAACAATCTCATTTTAAAGAGCTGGGCCTTGGAAGAACAGATGTGCAAAAACAGGTAAGAGAGTTACAAGGTGATCCCAAAACCGGCCTTGAGGGATAAGGTATATGTGATACCAGGAGTGAGTCTGAAGACCCCCGAGGTGCCAACAAACATGGGGGAAAGACCTTAGCATATGCTAACGAGTTCCCAAGGAAGATCCCTGCCTGTGATAAGCACTACTGGGAAAGATACTGAATATGTCTATGAACATAGTAGAAGTACTTGCTAGTTTTGTCTTTTGGGTGTGCACCTTAGGTGGAGTTATCCCCCGTGCACCCAGCGCTGCAATAAAGAATGCCTGCTTTCTAAAACTTCCAAATAAGCCTTAGAGAGTGAATTCTTTTGCTGCTTTCCAGTAACAGTGTGGTGGAGGGGAAGCAGCAGAGCAGGCCCTTCCCCACAGGGTAACAGAGAGCAAAGGGTCATACTGGGGAGCAACCAGCTTCCAGGCCTGGGGCAAAGGGAATGCCCAATGGAGAGGTGATGGGAGCATTGTGGGAGCGAGGAAATACATCCCCACAAAACTCAGAGGCACACCAGAGTGGCTCTAATATTTCTTGCAAGGTGGAAAGTAACTGCTGACACCTGCCTATCTTGGGCAGGAACAGGTTTTCCCTAAATTAGCCTAATTAGCAGGGCATAAAAAGCAGCTCACCTGGGGCTGTGTCTCTCTCTGCTTTGTGTTGGAGGGGTGGCTCTGAGCTGCAATAGCCTGGGAGCATCTGGGATGTCCTGGATGCTAAAGGTGTGTCTCCCTTACCCACTGAGCAGAAAAGTTCAAAAAGACTTGTTGGGTTTTTGTTTTTAATCTTCAGGAAAGATGCCCTGGTGTGTCCCTGTGGACACCTGAGCAGTCCCTGTGCATCCCTGGGGGTCCCTCAGCTGCTCCCTGGCTGGCCTTCAGCTGCTGTGGGTGTGGGACATACAGCTATTGCTCTCTAGTGGCTCCTGGCCCTGGGAAGGCTGGCTCCCCCCACCCCTGGCACTGGGGATGCTCGGGTCCTGCTTCCGGTCTCCCCCACTCCGGGACACCCGGGCCTGGCATCGTGGGTACGATTGCACTCGGCAGCAGCTTGCCCACGCCTGGAGGTGGCTCACCAACTTGGTGGCACCTTGTCCCTTCATCTCATGGGGGCTGGACTGTACCAGGAACAGCTGGTGGTGGTGTTTTGGGGTTTTTTTTGCCCAGGGTTTGGTGTGACAGACCTGGCTTGCAGCCCCTGGGCACGGCTGATGGGCACTTACACCTCGCACTGGGTTGTTTCCCAGCCTGGGAGAAAGTTTTCCCCAAGCAAGGAACCTCATGTTGGAGATTTTGGAGAATAAATGAAATAGGGAGTTTGTCTCAGAATACTCCATAGCTTTCTTGTAATGCATTTTAAAACCATTCAAGCTGAGAGGCGCGAGGCTTTGGTAAAATGCATGTACAGGAAACCCAAGAGGGAGGTAGTGAGACTGTGTGGGAGCCAGGGCCCAGCTCTGCAGCATTGCTGTGAGGCAAGAAATTGAGGAAACTAAGAGGCAAGCTGAGGGAATGGAAGGATATTTGTAAGGGGAATGGACTTTGCATAACTCCTGGGATTGAGGGAGGGTCCTCCCTGTGTGCAGGGCCTTGTGAAATGCTGGAGACTCCGCATCTATTTTGGAGGGTTGTGGTGGGTTGACCCTGGCTGGGGGCCAGGTGCCCCCCAGAGCTGCTCTATCATGTCCCTTGTTCACCAGACAGGGGAGAGAGAAAAAGTATAACAAAAAGCTTCTGGGTCGAGATAAGGACAGGGAGAGATCACTCACTAGTTATCGTCACGAGCAAAACAGACTGAACTTAGAGAGGAAATTCATCTAATGTATTACTAAGCAAAACAGAGGAGAGGAATGAGAAATAAAATCAAATCTTAAAACACCTGCCCCCACCCCTCCCATCTTCCCAGGCTCAACTTCACTCCTGGCTTCAACCTCTGCCCCCCCTCAGCAGCACAGGGGGACGGGGAATGGGGGTTAGGGTCAGTTCATCACACGTTGTTTCTGCTGCTTGTTCCTCCTCAGGGGGAGGACTCCTCTCATCGTTCCCCTGCTCCAGCATGGAGGAGTCCCTCTCATGGGAGACAGTCCTTCACCAACTTCTCCAACGTGAGTCTCTCTCCCACGGGGTGCAGACCTTCAGGAGCAGACTGCTCCAGCGTGGGTCCCCCACGGGGTCACAAGTCCTGCCAGCAAACCTGCTCTGGCGTGGGCTCCTCTCTCCACGGGTCCACAGCTCCTGCCAGGAGCTTGCTCCAGTGTGGGCTTCCACGGGGCCACAGCCTCCTTCAGGTGCCTCCCCCTGCTCCGGCATGGGGTCCTCCATGGGCTGCAGGTGGAATCTCTACACCCCCTCATCATTCTCACAGAAGCCACCCCTGTAGCCCCCTACGCCCCCCCAGGCTACCAAAACCTTGCCATGCAAACCCAACACAGGTTGCTAACCAACTTGTGGCTGCTAATTATGTCCATTGTATAGCCCCAACCTGAAGTGAACGATAGAATAAAGCTTGTAGTTGGCAGTGGGTGCAGGTAATATTTTATTTTCTGTCAAAACCATGTCCTTTGATTGAACTTTGTTCATTATAATCTAATTCTAATACCAAAACACACCTCCATTCTAAAAGCTACCCACCTTTGAGGTATGAGCACCCCTCACTGGGCATGCTCCTTGAATTTCTCTAAGCATATAGCTTTAAATCCAAGCGAGAAAACTTTCTACCCATCACAATAAGGTAACTATGTGATGCAAATGGAATTTTGTAATAGTTTTGTAACCTAAGTGTATAAACGTATAAGGGATTAAAGGCTAGGTGAGCATGTTAGGAGGAGAGATCCCCCATGCACCCAGCGCTGAATAAACCAATGTTGGCTTTCTAAACTGCATTTCTGTTTGGAAAGTTGTTATTGCCCTTTGAGCGGTAACAAGGGGGACCGGCATGAGTGAGGTGAGAGGTTCTGGGAGTGGAGAAATAAGCAGGGCTCCTAAGCTTCCTTTCATGGTTCTTGACAGTTTGTCTCTCTTTTTTTTTTTCCCTTTTAGAGGGCAAACACTGAGAAAAGCAACAGTCTGTGGAAACACAGCATTTTGAAGAAAAGTATATGGTGGGAGTTAAAACTAAATCTTAAAACTAAAACGTGCAGATACCTATTAATGGAAGAGATCCTCTTTCTGCAACTTGTGGAACTAGGTTTTCAGTTGGGAGGCGGGTGAGTCCACTTTCTGCAGGAAGGAGGGGTTTCCTCACCTGAGGGAGTGGGTGATTTTGCCTGGGTTTGGAGCAGCTTGGGCGCTCCCTCCCCCCCTTGCTCTGTGTGACTGGAAGGCTCCAGCTGGGCATAGCACTTCTAACCAGTTCCTGGTGGGACTCCCCCAGGGGTGGGGTGCTGCCAGTACAGGCCTCAGGGCATTAAAGGGCCCTCCTAGGGTGAGGGATTGTTGCCGGAGCATTCTTTCAGCCTCCTGCAAGGCTAGACTGACCACAAAGAGGCCTTTCTCCCAGACCCAGTATCGCTTTTCTGCAGCTTTGAAGCTGCCTGAGTGAAACCCTCCGTTGCACGCTGCCACATGTGTAGAGATGCCCCAGGCAGGGCAAAACCCCGTTCCACCTGGAGCGGATCTGTGGGGTGTGCTGGGCCCAAAGCTTGCTATGCCCCTGCTTCAAAACCCAGTAATTTTGGGGCTTCCTCATGAAGAGGGGTCCAATCCCAGGAAGCTCTTTTGCACGTTAGATCGTACAGGGGACAAGCTGTGGCAGAGAAATCCGGACTGTGCTTCCTCCAGAATCCCAGCAAGCCTAGGGTATGTTGCAGCTCCTTTTTGTTTTCTGGGCTTTCTCTCTGTTGTAAGGTGGCCAAGGTTTTGTTGGAATACACACGGCTCCTCCTTTCCACCATCTGCCTAAGAACTTCACCTCAGCGGAGGGGAGTTGTACCTTTTCTGCCGGAACCTGAAGTTCTCAACTTTCCAGGTGAGTAATTATTTTCTTTTGGGTTTGTCCCACTGCAGGGCCATCGGACCCCCCCCCCCCCCCCCGATATATCATCAATGTATTGGTACGTTTTAACTCTCCCCTCGGGGATGATTTCTGATAGTGCTGGGGCCAGGGCATGATGTGCCAAGGTAGGCGAATGCCCATATCCTTGTGGCAAAGGAGTAAAGGTCTATTGTATACCTTCCTGTGTGAATGCAAATCTATCTCGGTCGCCTTCCTGTAGAGGAACCATGAAAAACATATCTGTTACATCAGTGGGGGCTAAAATGTTGTGGGACTGTTCCTGTATGGTGACAATCAGTTGGGCTGTATTAGGCACGGCCGCAATCAGGGGACCAGTGCCTGCGTTTAAGGGCCAATAATCGATGGTTAGCCGCCACTTCCCGTTTGGTTTGCAAACTGGCCACACTGGAGAGTTATCAGGGGAGTGAGTTTGAATAATTACCCCCTGTTCCTGCAGCTCTTTGATCATGGGAGCGATTCCATCTGTAAAAGAAATGTACCAGATGTGAGTTGCCCTAGGTTTGCTTTCTTGCAGCGCTGGATGCACGGGGGAATCAGCTCCGCCCAACGTGCACGCAGGTGATTACCAACACACAGGTTATATAGACTCAAAACATACATATTCACCATTTTTCTCAAAAAAAGGCAGCCCTATGATAATCATTTCTTGGAATTCATTTACGTAGTCTCCTCCCCGTCACACATGCTCAGTGATTTGAGTCGGTGGCCCTCAAGGGGTCTCTGGTGGTCGTCAGTGGTCGCGCAGCCGTGTTTGCTGGATGACCCTCTTCTTGCAGGCACGCGCAGTATCCTCGCCGTGGATGCACCTGTCCGTAACAACTTACTTCATAAGATTAATATCTCCAAACCTATTGTCCGGTTGGGTAGGGACTGTACGTGGAACGTAGGAGCATTGTACATTGCCATGGTCAGTTAGCTTCATTACCTGTTACCTTGATTACAAACTAATTATTCCAAGCTAATCATTGTGTAGTTTCTGTCTCACGGCCTCTATCCCACGATGACATTTTCCCCTTTTTGGAAGTTTCCTTCCAGGCCTTGAGTAGCTTTCTGGTTAGCATAAGTTTTCTTATAGCTAAGCTTCTATATTTTCTACAGTTCCCTCCTTTTGGTTTTTTTTGCATCCCTGCAATTATTTATTTCTCCAAGCTCCTTGCAATTTTACTATTATACTAGAAAGACAGGGTATACAACATGGAAAAATCACTGTTATACATACGATCCCTTGATACCAATAAACATGATTTTGCAATTGCATTAAAAAAAAAAAAAAAATTTGCAGGCACAAAGAATACTGAGTTACCTGTTCGTCTCCATCCAGAAGGCTCGTTTTCACTGGAAGATAAGTTCCAGGTACCGCTAAAAGTCTCCCAAATAAAACTTCTGCTGGAGATGCACCCACTGGTTGCCTCGGTGTGTTTCTAATGTCCCAAAGTAGTAAATTTAGCGCTTCTGGCCACTTCAAGCCAGTTTGTTTATAGTTTTTAACTAATTTGGCTTTGATCGTCCTAGTCATCCTTTCTACTTGCCCTGATGATTGTGGGTGATAAGGTGTGCGCAATTGCATCTTGATATTTCATGAATGATAAAGTTGCACTAAAATTGCGGCAGAGAAATGTGCTCCTCTGTCCGAGTCAATTATTTCAGGAACTCCGTACCTAGGTATTCTGTCTTTCAACAGAGCTTTAACCACCGCTTTTGAGTCGTTCTTTCGAGTTGGGAAAGCCTCCACCCAGCCGTGGAGATATTAGCCTGTGCAGGCTGCCCATGGACGTGCTGGTAGCCGGGGATGGACGCCGGCAACAGCAGGGGGGCTGGGGCCACCGCTGTGCCCTCTGCACCAGTGCCACCGGATTCCCCAGGCATGGAGCTACTGCCTTGGGTGCCATTTTCCCTGGACCCCCTGTGCTCACTCCCCCTCCCACACAGGCACGGAGCGGTTCTGGAGAAACAGCTTTTAATTGACAAAACACAAGAGAAAAGGTCCCATCAAAGCTATTCCAACTCCCCTCCCTCCCTCCCCCCCCCAAATACACCACCCCTCCTCCCCCATCCCCCACTCCCCCCACCTCCACCTCATCCCTGCTCGGGCTCTACTTCCCCCCCGCCACCCGCGTGCTGCCTGCCAGAGCCCTGCGCTTGCTGTCTGGCTTTGGCAAGGCGCTCTGCCCCCGCTTCTTCCCCCGCTTCTCGCAGGCGGCAGCCTGGGACGGTGGCAGGGCCATCCCCGCAGCCCCCCACGGCTCCTGGGGCTCCATCCCCATGGTGTAGAACTCTCCCAGGCTCAGGATGGCGTCGGTGGTCTCGGGGATGCTGTAGTCGGGGGTGAGCAGCTCCTCGGGCAGGGAGAGCGAGGCAAAGTCGCAGTGGGGGGTGGCTGTGCTGGTGCCACCAAGCTCCCCAGGCACAGGGCTGCTGCTGAAAGCATCCTGGCTGACCCCCACCGTGTCCAGGGAGCAACCAAAGAGCCTTAGGGCCTCTTCAAGAGGCACCTCCTCGGACACGGTGAGGTCGCCTGCCAGGTCCCCAAGGACTTGGTTATGAGAGGCAGCAGAAGGGCAGGAGGGGTCATTGCTGCATAGGGGGATGTTGCTGCCCAGGTGTGCCTCCGCAGTGGTGGCCGTGCCGTAGATAGGGAGCTGGGCAGGCTGCTCCTCGACGTGCTGGTGGCCGGTGCTGGATGTTGGCAGCACGGGGGAGGCAAGGGCCACCGTGTTCCCTTCTGCGCCTGTGCCACCATGGTCCCCATGCGTAGGGCTGCTGCCGGCATCCTCGTGGCTGGCCTCCACCCCGTCCAGGGAGCAACCCAAGAGGCTTAGGGCCTCTTGGAGAAGCTCCTCATCAGAGACCTCAAGGTCTCTTGCCAGGTCCTCCAGGGCTTGGCTGGGGGAGTCATGGCTGCCCGGGGGGATGTTGGTGTCCGGGTGTGCCCCTGCAGGAGTGGCCGTGCCGCAGATGTCGGTCTGGGCAGGCTGCCCCTCGATGTGCTGGTAACCGGGGATAGACATCGGCAACACCAGGGGGGCTGGGGCCACCGCTCTTCCCTCTGCACGGGTGCCACAGGAGTCCCCAGGCATGGGGCTGCTGCCAGGAACATCCTGACTGGTCCCCACCGCATCCAAGGAGCAACCAAAGAGCCTTAGGGCCTCTTGGAGAAGCTCCTCCTCAGAGACTTCAAAGTCTCCATCCGGGTGCCCAGGGGCTTGGTGGTGGGGGCCAGCAGAGGGGCTGCGGGGGGTGTCAGGGCCCGGGGGGATGTTGGTGCCCGGGTGTGCCCCCGCAGGGGTGGCCGTGCCTGAGCTGTTGATGTGGGCAGGCTGCCCCTCGATGTGCCGGTAGCCAGGGATGGACATCAGCCGTGCTGGGGGGTCTGGGGCCTCCGCTCTGCCCTGATAGTTTTGGGGTGTGACGTGTGGCGGCTGTCCCTGCGGGGTCAGAGGGGCTGCCCAGGCCGGGAGGGTCCTGCAGCCCCTGGGGCCCCCCCACAGGGCAGCACCCGGCAGAGAAGCGGTGCCATGGCTGAGTGTGGAGCTGGCCAGGGGAGGCAGGCTGGTGACCGTCCACTCGATGTGGAAGACCCGGGGGTCGAAGAAGCAGCCGCATGGAGCCCTCTGCAGACCTGTGTGGGTGAGAGGGAGCTGTGCTGGGCCAGGGGGTTGGGGCCCTCCAAGGACAGCCACCGAGCTGGCCCCGATGGCCGACATCCCCCAGCTCTGTGCTGGGCACGTGGGGAGCTTGTGGCCGGGGTGCTCCGCGCGGGGTGAGCTGCTGTGCTGGTGGGACAGGCTTGCAAAGCAGGGAGGAGACTGGCTTCTAGGAGGTGAAGCGGGAGAGATGGCCCCAAGCATTGGGGAAGTTCTCTGGGACTTGGATTTCCTGGGCACGCATCAGCCAGGCGAGAGCAGGGACGCTTGCCTGGGCTTGCTGAAGCCCTGCGCCAAAACTGCCCTGGGGACAGGGCTGATGGGGATGCTGGGCGTGCGCGGGGGCCGGGGATGGCGAAGGCGCCGGGGTGGCAGAGCAGCCAGGGGTGCCGTACCTGGTGGTGGTAGTGCCTGGTGGCCCTGGGGTGCCACGTGCAGTGAGGGTGCCCAGGCTGCGGGGAAGGGCTGCTGCTGGCGGGGCAGTGGGCACAGGTTGGCTGTGCCTGGAAGAGAGACAGGAGCGATGGCCGGTGGTCACCTCCGCTCTTGCCCCCAAGAACCATCCTGGGGTGCAGGGATCAGGGTGGGTCTGTACCTTGGAGGTAGAAGGTTTGGGGAAGGAGAAAAGTCTGCAGGAGCCGGGGTGCCAGGGGCCCCCGGGGGCCGTGCGGTGGGAGCCGCAGTGGTGGTGGTGCCATGTTGCGTTCTGGCTGTTGGCTGCTAAGGACTCTCTGGCGTCTCCCAGGAAGGAATGTGGGGTCTCCGCATGTTCCGCCCCGCCCCAACAGCCTCCCCAGCCCCTCCTGCCTGGGGAGGGAAAGGGTTCAGGGGGGGCCTTGCTGCATTCCCAGAGCTGGCATCTCCTTGGGATTTGTGGGACTTGGTGGGACAAGTGCCACGCCTGGAGTGCTGGCATGGAGGCTGCAGGCTGTTCAGGAGGGGTAGGCAGGGCAGGCGAGGTGGAGGTGTCGCACTCTGTGTAAGGGAGAGGTTGGATGGTACAGCCCTTCCAGTCAGCAAGGATGTGGTGGAGAGCCTCTGGGTGAGGCTGAGGGGCATGGAAAACAAAGCAGCTGTTGCAGTGGGTGTCTGCTACCGATGGCCCAGCCGGGATGCCCGCACTGCCGAGTTATTTGATAGGCCCTGAGGAGAAATCTCTGGACGAGCAGCCCTTGTCCTGAATGCAGATTTCGACTTCCCAGGCATCCGCTGCTTGTCCGAACAGCGGATTCGTTGCCTGGTGTGCAATAAGCCGATTCTGACACACATAGGAGACATATTGCTTTTTATTCAGGCCTGGGTGCTGGGTGGATTTCCACAAATCAAGCACACCTAATGCCCGTTCTCTGTCATATTTATACACAAACCTTCCAAATTAGGAGACTCCCAATTACAACGATTAGTTCAGATTTCTTCTGCTAGGATGCAAACTAGAAGGCATGCTCGGTTCTTTTCTCGGCCTTTATCTTTGGGTAGGTGGTATAATTTGGGTAGGGGGCTCATGGGTCGGTGGTTGCGGAGACCCTGGCCCAAATGACCTTTCCCTTAGTTTCTCAATACTTCTGGCACTCCCAAATGGTTCTTCAGGGTCTGTTGATCAGACTAACGATGTATGGGTTATGCTTCTACCTCTTGACAAGCACGTCTTCCTTGACACCTTGTCTGGGTAAATAGGAACTGACATAATGGTAGCACTGGACAATGGCCATCCTCAGGAGTCCCTAGCCGCTATTTACAAAACTCTCTGTGACATCCTGAACTGTGAAAAACTATCTGGAACATTCTTAACCGTGGAACTATGAAAAACTATTTGAAACTTTTTAGCTGCAGATTCAGGATTAACTTTTAACCTCGATGAAGGATATCATGGTCAGACTGAAAGCACGCGATTAAACTTGAAAAAATCAAGGTATGGAAGGATTATTCACTGTATAAAATCGTCTCATAAACAGCGCGCTCTGTTGCCCTGTGGAAGGTATAATGTCATCGCTGGCACGACTGGTAATTTTCCGTTTCTTTCCTAGGACAAGGATGCATTGATGAAGGCAAATCCAGGGGTACGGGTGGTGCCCCACAACAAAGCAACCTGTGGAACCCCAGACATCGCCTGTTACAAAGAGGAAAAAGCAGGCTCTGCAAAAGAGTTACCAAGCCTGAGGAAAGGGGCCAAAAGTGAAGCAATGCCACAGCATAACTTTGGGATGGCAGGTGAGATTTCCATCCCTGTTCCTCAAAGGGAACAGCCTCGTTTTGTTTGAGGATGCGGTGTTGGAATCAAAGCGCAAGGCCAGTTTTCTTTACTGCAGACTGTGCTGTAGTGCAAATACCTTTCGTGTCCCACATGGAGTTGCCAGGTGCGGTGGGTGGACCCTGGCTGGGGGCCAGGTGCCCACCAGAGCCACTCTAACTCCTCTCATCGTTCCCCTGCTCCAGCATGGAGGAGTCCCTCTCACGGGAGACAGTCCTTCACCAACTTCTCCAACGTGAGTCTCTCTCCCACGGGGTGCAGACCTTCAGGAGCAGACTGCTCCAGCGTGGGTCCCCCACGGGGTCACAAGTCCTGCCAGCAAACCTGCTCTGGCGTGGGCTCCTCTCTCCACGGGTCCACAGGTCCTGCCAGGAGCTTGCTCCAGCGCGGGCTTCCCACGGTCCACAGCCTCCTTCAGGTGCCTCCACCTGCTCCGGCGTGGGGTCCTCCATGGGCTGCAGGTGGAATCTCTACACCCCCTCATCCTTCCTCCATGGGCTGCAGGGGGACAGCCTGCTTCACCATGGTCTTCACCACGGGCGGCAGGGGGATCTCTGCTCCGGTGCCTGGAGCACCTCCTGCCCCTCCTTCTGCACTGGCCTTGGTGTCTGAAAAGTTTCTTAAGTCTTCTCCCTCCTCTCTGTGGCTGCAAAAGCTCCCTTTCTAACTGGTTTTTTTCCTTCTTAACTATGTTATCACAGAGGCGCTGATTGGCTTGGCCTTGGCCAGCGGCGGGTCCGTCTTGGAGCCGGCTGGCATTGGCTCTATCAGACACAGGGGAAGCTTCTGGCAGCTTCTCACAGAAGCCACCCCTGTAGCCCCCCCCGCTACCAAAACCTTGCCACGCAAATCCAACACACTGTGCAATAAAGTTTAAAGGGCTTAGAATAGTCTGGAAGCCCCAAAGCTGGAGCTTGCATTAATGCTCCCTTTAATGCACAAAAGGCTTTTTCTCGTTCAGGACCCCAAGCTATTGGTTCCACCTCCTCATATTTCATTGCCTCGTTAAGAGGTTTCGCTATGTCACTAAATCCAGGAATCCACGGCCTACAAAATCCCACTTGTCCTAAAAATCCCCTTAATTGTTTCTTTGTTACTGGTCTGGGAATTTCTTGTCTAGCTCTTACCCATTCTGGATCTACTTCTCTCCCTCCCTGGTTCAAGAATAAACCCCAGATCCTTCTTCACCTGTTGTTGACAGAGTTGCAGTTTGGATAGAGATGCACGGTGCCCCTTGTTTGCAAGTTGGATGCACAGATATTCAATATCCCACGTACAATCTTCAGCCGTATGGCTTGCTAGTAACAGATCCTCGACATACTGAATCAAGACAGAACCGCCAGGAATTTTTAAGTCTCTTAGATGGTTTCTGAGAATTTGAGAAAAAAATAGTGTGGTTTTCATATTTTAAGGAGACAGTTCATTCCAGGGACACCAGTTAGAGGAATTTCACTGGCTTTTGACTTTCAAGGATGTACATCTCCTTGTTAACAAGTGTTCCCCTGGTCGAGATTCCTTTGCTACATCTTTTCTAAGTATACCTCATTCTAATGCAATACCTTCGAAGGTTCCAAGGACGGTCCTTCTCTTCTCAAATCCCTAGTTACCTTATTCTCAAGCAATAAGTGCGAAGGAATACACAGCTCAGAATGCGCAGTCTAAACTTGAACTCCTTCTTTCCTGTTTCAGACAACACAAACACCTTTCATGTCCCAAAGTAAGTTGCCAGGACTCTGGTTAAAGCTCTGCATAACAACCTAAAATTTTCCTTCGTGCATGATTGCCACAGTGTGGGAGTCTGTTTAGCAATTTGCTGTCGTCGTTGAGCCTGGCAGGCAGCTAAAACAACCATACAGCCGTTTGCTCACCCCCCTGCCCCAGTGGGCTGCGGGAGAGCATCACAAAATAAAAAGTAAAACTCGTGGGTTGACATCAAGAGAGTTTAATGTGACAGAAAAAGAAGGTAATAAATAATAAGAACAACAACAATAACAACAAAACCACCACCAACATTAATACTAATTTAATTTCATCTAAAATGTGCTCTTTTGCCCATTATACCTTGGAGGGCTGGACTCTAATCTTTTAAACATTTAAAAAAAAAATGAAACATCCGTGAATAAGTGTAGGTGGAGTTCCTGAACTGTTGAATGGCAGGTAATATCTCAATGACATCCACAAATTGCAGAAATGTTGCAATCGTGGCCTTGTAATACAAAGACATTAACGTTTACTGGCAGCTTAAGAAACTAACAGTCAAGGTAGAAGATAATTCCTCCCTCTTCTTTCTTTCTTTCTTGGGTTTTTTTTTTTTTTTTGCATGTTAAAGTTTCTAATTTAATATCCTCAAATATTCTAAAATACTGAAGTAGTATTAGCGAAAAATGAGCGCAAGGTAAGGAGCATCATGCTGCATTTCTTGCTAAATGTCTGTTTTCATTTCATTCAGACTGGAAAGGAAACCAAGCTTGTACCTGCAAAAGAATTCAAAGAGCTGTCTTTGTTCCCCAGAGGGAGCATACAAGCACTGGGGAGCAGTCTGCAGGATCAGAACTTCAGCCTGCTCCGGGTGATAAACCCTCTGGAGAGGAAAGAGAAACCCCACTTAGGTGTTTGGTTTTATGGTGATCAGACAGCTCAGTAGCAGCTCTCTGCTACAGCTGCAGCGTAAGTAGGCAAGTTGCTTAAGCACCACATTAAACTTTCACTTTCCACTTTGCTGTCATTTTTTCCCTTCCTCTTAATTTTGATATTTAAATGAACAGTTTAAGTATTTGCTTACTTGGGGAAAAACCAGTGCTATCCTTGTCCTCTTCTGATAAGCTACTAAGTTGAAGGGCAGAAAGCTGAGCCCACCAAGAAGATATTTAGAGGAGGGGGAAGTAGTTCAGAGCCATCGGTTGGATGTTCTTCATCTGGCCAAAAGTGAGGAGGGGGCAGAAGACCTACAGGTAGCTAAAGGGAAGCAGAAGAGAGCTGCTGGGAGCCAGCGGTGTGATGTGGAGGTAGCAAAGTGGTACACTGCAGTGTGTCAGGCAAAGTATTTTCTGGGAGCGTAGAGGAGGGTGAATGCCATTGAAGAGAGCACAGCTCATCTGACGTCATTGCCCTGCTGGTCCTTCCCGTACAAGAAAGATGAACTCCCCTGGGAATGACGGCAGAGGAGAGCTGCAGGGATTGCTGGGACATGGGAGATGGAGATGCACAATGACATCGGGAGTCCTTGATTTGCTTGGGCTAGAAGAGCAAGTGGAAGAAGAGCGGGGTGACTGCTGTGAATGCAGAAGCAGGAAATAGCATGAAGGGAGAAGAGTTACTAAGCTTGAAAAAAAGCGTACCGCCTGGCCCTGAGTAAATTGAAGCAGAAAACTGGAAGAAAACTCTTAATGCTGGGAAGATCTGGGTTCTGCAACAGCCTTCCAATGGGAATAAAGAAAGTAGAAAGCAACCAGCCAACCCCTTATTGCTTCGTAAGGCGTTCAGTAAGTTTATGGTGAGCCTGGAGATCTCTTCCAGTCTCTCCTTCCTCCAAATGAGGTGCCTCTTCAGGCATTGTCTTTCAAGATATGTCTTCCCTTTTTACATTTTCCTTGCTCTGCTGTCCTCTTGTTTGAAGGCCTGACCCCTTGCCGATCAAGTATTTGGATGGCCAAAAGTACTACGCTGCCAGGATTGCTTCACTTTTGTGAATTGTGCTTAAGGACTTGCTGACCCTTCCCGTTTTCTGACTCAAGTCAATTCTGACAGTCCCTTCTTGCTACTAGATCCTACACTTCTGGTAGAGCCTTGTCTCTTTGTAGATGCTTAATGTCTTTTCTTCCCTTTCTTATTTCAAAGTAAGAGGTTTCAAAAGGAAAAACAACCAGCCCCCTCCACACACACACTGTCCCTCAGCCCCACCACCGCTGATTGCTCCTTGGGGAAGCCACCCTTCGCCACGTACTCAGAGAAGTCAGGGAGCTCATTGAGAAGGGCAGTCAAGAAGGGGCTGTTGGGAACTCTGGGGATATTGGGGACGGTGTCCTTGCAAGCTTTCCTGGGCATGGGATGCCTGCTCACGGGCTCTGCCAGTCCACAAAGCTCTGCCTGGGTTCTGCCGTGTGGCAGAGCTGCGATGGGGTGGTGGGGGCTGACGTCGGGGACACTGTCCTTGATGAGACGCATGCCATTGTCGGAGGGCTGCAACGGCTTCTTGGTGCTGCCGGGCAGGGTGTGGACCACAGGGAGGCCCTGCACCCAATGCTGAGCCGCGTGGTGCCGGGGCTTCGCATCAACCACGGCCCATGGCCCTAGGCCCATCGGCTGGTGGGGCACCAGCGTCCCTGTCACCACCTGCTGTCCCCAGCCGTGGGCATGAAGCTCACGCCAGGCACCTCCAATGCCATTGGTATCCGTAGGGGGAACCTCTGTGTTGGGGGAAGCGAAGAGGGGTGATGGGCTGAGATATTGGCAGGCAGAGCTGGTTGGGGGCTTACCTGGAGGGCAGGAGCACCAGGACGAGCAGGAGCCTGGTGCTGTACTGCCTGTGGCAGTTGGGGAGTCTGGGGTTGGTTTGGGACAAACTGTGTTCTAGGGTGTCTGTCCCCACGGCAATCATTCCGCCAGCACTTGCTTCAGCCAGCCTTGCACTGGTTTGTTTTTTCATATCACAACAACTTCCCATCTCTGCGATTTCCCATCCTGCTGATGACTTCCTGTCCTCAACTAAACTTAATAAAAGACCCAAAGCCTCTCCATGGGACAACAGGGTAATGTGTGGGTCGCAAGTGCTAAGGTGTGCCTTGGAAACCTCTTCCTTGTTTTGCCAAATAAGGGAGAATACTCAAATGACCCTGTCACCAAAATCCGGGAATAAACCTCGTAACACCAATGTAGTGTTAAAAGGCAGGCATTCTTTATTGCAGCGCTGGATGCACGTGCATGCCAGGTGATCACCAACACACAGGGTATGTAGCATCAAAACATACATATTCATCGTTTTTCTCAGAAAGGGCAGTCCTATGATAATCATTTCTTGGAATCCATTTCCATATTCTCCTCCCCGTCATGCATGCTGACTGATTTGAGTCGGTGGTCCTCAAGGGTCTCTGGTGGTCATCAGTGGTCTCGCACCCGTGTCCGCTGGGTGACCTTCTTCTTGCAGGCATGCACAGTATCCTTGCTGTGGGTGCACCTGTCCATAACAACTTACTTCATAAGATTAACATCTCCAAACCTATTGTTCAGTTTGGTAGGGACTGTACATGGGACATAGCAGCATTGTACCTTGCCATGGTCAGTGAGCTTCATTGCCTATTACCTTGGTTACAAACTAATTATCTCAACCTGATCCTATAGTTTCTGTTTCACGGCCCCTATCCCACGGTTACAGTCCTGTTGGCAAGAGTCAGCTGGAAGCAAGGGACGTGGTCTCAGCAGCCCCACAAGAACTGGATGCTGTTGTCCTTCTCTCGCACCAAGCAGCATCCCTCTCTCCTGCCCACATCTCTGCGTGTCCCTCCTGACCTGCTGAGGATCAGCACCACCCTGCACCTTCATCTCCAAGGTGGGAACAAGGAGCAGATCTTCTCTGTCCACCTAACCTTTTTCTCTTTAGCCTGGGAAGGACCTGAAACGATCCTATGTTTAGGCATGTCCACCAGCAGTGGAAGATCAGTGCTGAGCAGAGCCGCCGCAGCTGCCTTGCCGTGCCGCTCAGAGGCAACCTTTCTTCCTGCTCCCATTGCCCAGCATCTCCTTGGCCTTCGGGCAGCTTTCAAAGCTCACAGGCAGGCAACGCCGAGCCATGGGAACGCCCCGCTCCTACTAATATTTCCACAGTGAGTAAATCTCCATCCTTTTAGGGCTCTCAAATCTATTATTTTTACATTTGCAGTGGATTCCCTGGCTGACCCTGTTATTAATGAAAACCTCCAGGAAAGCTCCTCAAATACAGCTTTGACTTTCTGCCCAGGACCTGTGGACAAGGGGAAAAAAAAAAAAAAAAATAAGGCAACATTAATAAAGCAGGAGGTTTCTATTAAGTCTGAGGGACTGGACGCTCTGGCTTTCTTGGATGCTGAAATCCTCTAGTGCGAGCTAAATCTCATACACTTCATTTTCCCAATCTCTCCTTCAATATATTTTAAGAGAACATTGCTAGTAGCAGAGTAAATAATGCCCTAACTGCAAACGTGGGGTCTGCAGAGTGGTGTGGGGTCAGCCTATGGGCTCTGGCATCCTCCACTGTGCTCTGCTTGTGGTCTCAGCCCTCACTCCGTAATCAGGGGGTTGAGCTTGAAGAGGTTTTAATTAGCCGCGAATACAAATAACAAGCAATTCCTTGGAGGCTGGGGAAGGAGGTGTGTGAGCTAACGTTATGGAGATGTGCACTGAGTCACAAAATAGGCAAATCAACGAGCTCTGTAACCAACACCACCTTGGTGTCAGCAAACCTCCCCCAGCCCTCTTTCCTGCTAGCAAGACGCGTTTCCCACCTGCCCGCGAGGGAACTCTCCATTTGCAGGCTCTGCTGTCTTCTTTGCACAGCACCTGCTTTTTATACCTCTCAGCTCCTCCTAAAGATGCCGGGTTTCCTTGGTAAAAGCTGTTATCTGGGAGCGTGCACGCCAGCTTTCGCTGCAGAAGAAAAGGGAGCAAGTCCATGGGGTCCTGCGAGCCCAAGGTCAGGCTGGGAGATGACTTGACTTTGCTTTTATGCCTTTCACTGTTTTGCAGAGCACGCTGAAGGTGAGCTAAATGCAGCATCATCAGCATGGGCAGGTGAGGGACCATCTTTGTGTCTTGTTTTGGCACCAACAGCTCGCACGCAGCCACCAGCCTGTGACGGATGCTGCCAGCACAGGCGCAAGGGTTGCTTTCCATTTGTGTGCTGGCACCTCTTTCACTCTGGATTGCTGTGCGTTGCTGGGGATGGGGCTGCTGTGCTTGCAGAAGACATGAGGACCAAACGGATTGTTGCCTGGGGCTGTTTTGGGGAGTAAATCTGAAGGGACTGTGCTAGCTAGAAAGACATAACCTTCCTTGGGAGCAGGAGCCTGCATGTTCTTCGCAGTCATTCACGCTGGTGGTTTTAACCCAGCAGGACCCTTAGGTGTTGCTATAACGCAAACGCTGATGCTTTCTGATCGTGCCAGAGTACCAGAAGCACCTTTCTCCCGCCTGAAAAATGCCAGGCCAGTCCCAAGCTGCAGAGGCAGCAGAGTTCAGCCAACATCAGGCAGGAGCCTTGAGCTCAGAGCGTCCTGATGCTGACACACACACAACCAAAGCCCCCTGCAATAAGCAGTAAATGAGAGAAGGGGACGGCACTGATTCAAATTAATAAGATGCGGTGTAGCTTATAAGGCAGTTCTGGGGCTTGAGAAGCCAACTGTGAAGGGCTCTGGACCAAAGATGGGAGTGCAGGTCTGGAAAGCACCATTTGGATGAGAGGCACAAATCCACTGGCAGTTCTGAGTAGCCAAAAAAAGGACTATTTTGGACTATCTGCCCAGTTCACAGGCCACCTAGTCTGCAAACACATCCCAGCCCTCTCTACAAGATCAAGGTACGTAAGGCACGATACAAATGTAAATCTCACTTTGAAAGCCACAGTGAGTGGCCCCGCTTTGTGACGTGCTGCCTTTGTCCTATGTAACACTCAGAAACCAAGGTGTAATCACGTTGTTTTGGATGCAAAGCTTAGAAAGACCGTCTTCTCCAGCTGAAGTTTCCTCTAGTGGAAAGATGCATGCAGGAACAGCGCTGGGATGGGCAGTCATAGCTCTTGGATGGAGATGATGCATTCTAGGGCTGGAGCAGCGTGGATCCGATCTGTTCCTAGCAGTGCCAAAATTGCTCTGGGTTCTTGCTGTTCCCTGTCTGGCCAGGGCTGGGAGAGGCTGAGAACTGCATCTGTAAGCAGTGCTCTGCACAAAGCACTGCGGGTTTGGGATGGATTGATAGCTGCTGTGATTTTAGATGTCATGTGGCTTCACACATAGTCGGTAAAGCTCCTCTCCATTTTCCCAGTAACCAAACGTGAATCACATCACAACAGGGCTCCATTGCCATCCACCCTGAGAAAGCAGCAATGGATTCTTCTGCTAGGTTGGTAGAAGGATGGTAACAGCATCTTCATAGCACTCATCCTCCTTGCCCTCTGCCCCACTTGATCCATCACAGGTCAAATTCAGCGCTGCCACCATGAAACACGTGGCCTGCTCCTGTTGGGGAGAAGGGTCCAAGGATGATGCTGTCAACAATTCACATCCTTGGTAGATGAGGTGTGAAATGGGTCCCTGAACAGATGATGTAGCTTTAGCACTGGGAAAGCATCACAACACATCCGTGCAATGGCTCGCTCAGGTGGGGCCAAGAGCACGGAAGGAGGTTTCCTCTCTGCAGGCTGTGCTGTGGGAAGCCCTGCGAGGAGCCAGGTACAGGATCGCTCTGGCTCCATCCCCCCGCAGTGGTTTTACAGGCCCCGGCAGGACTCGTATTGAGTGGAAGCACGTGAATTGAGGGGAGGGGGCAGAGAGAGAGTAACTCCCTGCGAGTGGCCAAATGTCATAAACACACTCACTAACCACTTTTCAGAATACACACGTAATCATAGGTGGTATTTATATTTTTACCACCCCAGTGGGACTTTGGCAACTAAATCGGATTTTCCCACCCTGACCCAAATAAACGTTCAGGAGTGGAAAGAACAGATTGCCTTTGCCGGAAACAACCGTGTGCTCATTCCAGGGGGATGGCAGCTGAGCGATCCTCATTTCTCTGGACCACTTAGACCTTGCAAAGCTTCCCCCTCTTCTCCCTGAGCTCTGGAGAACCCACTCACATTGGGCCTGATCCAAGCTCCACCAAAGTTGGTGGAAAGTCTCAATCTGGCTCACACAGATTTTTACCAATCCCTTGACCATTAAAATGGAGCCAAAAAGGTTGGGTGGGTAGAGTCCAAACATCTCCATCCCTCCTCAGAAAAATCTTTACCCACATTTCAGACCTGATCCCTGAAATGTGCCTCCATTAGGAATGGACACGGGGGAGCGATCCCCAGGAAAGGGCCACCCTCCCCTACCCCCAGTAGGGTACCTTTAAGGCCACAGGCTCCCCAACTGCCAGGATAGCCCTTGATGGCTATTTGCATAGCCATCACAGTGGCCTCCTGATGTCACAAGCTACCTCACCACATTCTGTTCCGGACCCTATAAATACTGGCCCCCCAGCACTTGTCCCACATTCGCTGAGCTTTCGAGTCTTCAGATTCCACACTGGTTGGAAGAATGAATGCTCAACGATGCGAAGCGAGCGGGCACTCACCTCTGTGTGGGCGCCCACAGGAGGAGCTGCAGGAGGCGCGGAGGAAGAGGCTGCGTCAGAGGGGAGGCACCATCAGCTACGCGGTCCTCTTCCACGTAGCTGATGGTGCAGAGCCAATGGAGGTGGATCCACCTGAAGATGAGGAGGAGCCGATGGAGGTGGATCCACCTCCAGGATGGCTCCCCTGGCACCACAACATCGTGCCAGGGCTCCCCTCCACACCACCATCGACGCAGTGCCGTAGGGTCATCCGGCCAGTGCCCCACCGCCGGCCCTGCCTCCGCGCTCGGCGCTAGCCGGGAGGCTGACCCTCCGCGCCTGGCCGGCCTGCAGGCTTCCTTCCCGTCCCCCGTCCTCTGCCCTACCCCTCACCCCTTCTGAAGGGGTGTCATCTCTTCTGCACTGAGCCCCGAGAAAAGGGGACAAGACAACATGGCGTCACAGCTTCAGCCGCTGCGCCAGGAGAAGTCCCTCAGCGGGCCACCGAGGTCCCTGGGGCCTGGAGACGGGGTCTCTTCAGCCTAGAGACGAGAAGGCTGCCCGACGGGAGGCTGCAGAGGAAGCCAGACGCTCCACGGCGGCACACAAAGAACAGCAGTGTGTCAAGCACAATTTATGGGAGGATATAAAGCTTGTGAAAGAATTCAACCTGTAATGGACTGCTGTGTTGCCACAGCTGGTGTAGGCTGCTGTTCTTGATTTTGGTTCTCTTCCTCATCTTTAATTTAAAAGGGCTTGTTGAATTTGAAAATAGCCCACTAACAGCCTGCTAGTACTGTTGGTTCCTAATGTCTTAACAGTTGTTACGATGGATTTGGGGGCTGGGTTTTGGGTTTTGCATGTTTTCAGTTATTAGGAACCTGAAAAGAACCTTTATTTCTAGCAGTGATGACTCGAAACCTGAAGTTAGGCTGACATAAAGCTCATCAAGGATAAAATACTAATACCTACTTTTCTGAAATTCTTTCAAAACCCAGTGTGAGAATTTTACATTCATACAGTTCCAGTGTTATAAGGGTTTTCCAGTCCCTCGTAGAAGCCGCTATCCTAGGCTACAGTTGGGGAAAGGGTTAAAAATGGCCTAGCTGCAGGGGGTAAAGGAGATTCCTTTGCGTGGATTGCAGAGGGTAGAACAAGGGCCTCATCTTCAGGGGATATTGCAGTGAGGAAGTTAGGAAAATTGCTAGGTTGGAGTCCTGGAGGTTGGCCAAAGCAGAGGAGGCCTGCTCTTTACCTGCCCTGACGAGAGAGGGAGTATTACACGGCTGTTTCCCCTGTGTGGGGAGAATGGGACCAGATAGGAATCCCATGCGGTGCAGGGGCTTGCCAACACAATTTCTGTCACATTTTTAAGCTGTGACCTAATTTGTGGAGGTGAAACCAACTTTTTAAAGCTGGCTTCCTAAGGAAGCAGATTTCGGGGGCGGGGGGCGGGGGGGGGTTGTTGTTGTTCATGTCTGCTTCTGTGTGTAGAGAAGCCACACAGGTTTTGCAGAGAGTCAGGGTGCTAACAGTGTGTGCTCCAAAGTTACTGCCCACTGTGGAAATGGTACAGTAGAGCCCTTAGATATGTTTCAGCTATGAGAGCTACAGTCATGAAACGCATCTTTTGGAAAATTTGTTTCATCAACATGGATGCCATTGGAACTAGCTGCTCGTACCAGAGAGCCTCTGTAGGATTCACCTGCAGTGAATAAGCTAGGTGAACCTCCAAAATGTAGCTGCTTGGTTTTGTTTGGGGGTTTTTGTTCGTTTATTTGCTTGGTAATAGGCCTAGAGCTTTATGAACGTGTAGAAACGCATGCAGTCATCTATGTGGCAGCAATTAGAAATCGTTTCACACGGGATGGTGACCATACACCTCTGTCGCATCCTGCCTTTTCTGTTTGCAGCAGCTGAAAGCACGCTGCGTGGGTTTTGTGCGTTTTATCTGCGGGTTGTGTAGAATGAAGTTGAGGGGAATACTCAGCTTTTGTGCTAGTTGATCTGAGGGAGGCAGAGTTTGACGACAGGCAGTTGTGAGGCAGTAATACTTTCCTTTGGTATGGCTGCTCTCTTAAGCTACATCTTCACAGCCTCACACAACACACAGGCACTGAATAGCCCCAGCAGTGGAAGAAGGTGCTGCCGCTAGTTTGTCACTGTCGTTTTCCCAGAGATGATTGCATTCGCATCTTTGGTAACAGAAAGGACTGTGTGCGAGATTGGTAATTTGCTACAGGCAGAGTCACTCTGCTAGTTTATCCACTCGTCAGTTTAAAGGCAGGAGCCAACTGAGGTAACTTTGCTCCCTGAGCTGCTTCAGACGTTTGAGCAGTGTGTTCTGCCAGCAGAGCTGTAGGCACACTACACGTTCAGCTAATGGGTAAAGGTGAGCACCCAAGGCTGCTTCTGTTTCCAGCTGGCACAGCTGGATCCAGAAGATTTGTAGCCTGGCTTCCAAAGATCCATTTTACAGTGCCCTGCATTGCAGCAACAGTTTCTCTAATAAAATGGAACAGTGGCTTTGCTGTGGCAGCAACTCTACCACAAAGTGGATTGTGTCATTCCCTGCTGTTCTGGAAGCAGTTGATTCGCAATTAGGATTGTTGATGTGATAGATTGATGACTAATAAAATACTGTCTGAAATTTAAGCTTTCCTTTTCTCTGAAGTATGAAAAAGTAACTCCTTTTCTTCAGTTAAATCTTGTGAGATGTTTCGTCTGTTCTCTGAAGTGTCACTCATGTTTCATAAAATAAGAAAGTAGGATGTCGTTTGTGTTGTATTGTTATTGTTTAGCTTCTGAAAACATGAAGAGCCTATTCAAAGGATCTTGCACTATTCCAAACTTGTAGTTTCCTTTTTTTTTTCTTCAGCAACTGTTGCGTTATGTCACGGCAGTAACTAAAAAGTTCAGTATATTTTGCATGGAAAAACTATACGCTGTTCTGAGTCAGTCCATATACCAACATCGGGAAGATTATGACAAAACTGAATTAGTGCAGGTAATTTTTTTTTTTTTCTTACAGCACTTTCTATCACTGTTATGCATGTGTGTCTTAGGCATGTGTACGTGTGCACTCTGGACATCACGCTTCCTTAGCATTACTCTTTACTGTTTAGTTGCCTGTGTTACGAGGCTTTTTCATTTCAGTCTGGAAGAGGTTTATCCATATTGCAAACCCATTGTTGTATTTGGCATAATCGTTGGCAGTTTCAGCAGGAAATGGCTTGAACTGGAAGACAATGGGTCCACCCACACAGCCCTCTCAAAGCAGTTAACCTCAGTCTGTCAATAGTCCTTCTCCAGACCCTTTTTAGGGCTGGGGGGGCTACATAAGGAGGGTGCTTTCCCCAGTCTGTTGCTTCCTCTTTCTCCCCTTACAGGCAGTCAGACACGGTAACACTTCATAGAGTAGTCCTTCCCTTCCTGAAAAGAAATTAGGTATGAAACCTAACAAGAGTTTGAGACTTTTCTCTGGTCTCACCATAATCTCTTTTTAACAAGCATGGCTCGAGCATCTTTAATTTGACACATGGGGAGATTTCTGCCTCTGACGGTTTCATGTTAATGAGTCAAATTCTCTGTTCTTTTCCGCTAAGAGAGGATTTCTGAGTTGTCAGAAGTCTTCCGGAGATGCCCGTGGTCCCAGTCAGGCATTCCCAGCATTGAGTCGATTGAGATAGGTTGGATAGTCAGTTGTCAGATTCAAGATCCTTGAATCCCTTTGTCTTTGAGATGCTTGTGACTGAGAATAGAGAAAATTCTTTATGCCTCTCAGCCTGCCTTAAAAAAGAGGAAGCCTCTTCTCTTCAGCTCGGGTCATCTGGATCTCTTCTTCCACATCAGAGAAGGAGTTAGAACCGATGTTCTGTTCTGATTGTGCAACAGGGAGGATTATTTGGATTCAGGGAGGCCGTTCCTGAAAAACGGGCCCATCTCTCATCTAGTATAATGACGTTGTTTAGCATGAGAAGGCATTTATTAATGTTATCTTGGGGCTTGTGAGGTTTTGTGGCTTGAAGCATTGAAAGTTGAGACTTGATTTCTTTGTTTGCTACTTCTACCTTTAGCTTTAACAAAAAAAAATTCTCCTCTTCAGAGTGACACTGCAGGTCAGTCAGGAGCAAGCTCTACTGTATGAAGAGATAAGACTTTAACAAGTAAATATTCCGAGTGCAGAAAAGAATGTTTCCAGCTTTTAGTTGTGCCTTTTCAGGAACTGTCTCCTCTTTCTAACTGTTGGAACCGCTGTCGATACGGTTCCATAGTCTCTTGATACAGAACCACGCAGTCTCTGTAGTCTATTTGGGACACATAAGCATGTGTTTGAAGCCAGTGGGTATAGAAAGATGTTACGGTGGTGCTAGCGCATGTATTTGCTAAATCTTAGTACCAGTGGTATGTGTGTACAGATCCTTTGTTATTTTTTATGAAGAAATAAACAGGGTTCTTAAGCTTTTGTTCATGCTGACTGCTAGTTTGTCTTTTTTTCTTATTAGGAAATGAAGAAAGAAATTGCAGCCTTCAGTTATGCTCGGTGTTGATTTCCACATACTTCTCGTCTAATGTTTTCTTTTCACTGCATGTTGTTATCTGCGCATAATTAATTCAATAAAGATTACTTCTACAGATGTTAAACAAATACATCTTTAAATTTGTTAAGAAAGCTCTAATAAAGTCCTTTAACTGCTTTTATTTGATATTTTCGTCCTATATATATTTTATGTGACATACTGCTGTGATTGCCTTTGGAACGCTGCAGACCCGAACATCTCCCAGATAACTGCAGTAGCTCTCTTTAACAGAAAAGGATAAACTTTTTCTCATCGTTTTCCAACTTGGGGGAATACGTTGTTCTGAACTAGTCTGTGGTGCTGTAGAGTCCATCGCATATTACATGAAGGTTTTAAACCAAGTCTCATTTTGGTACCTGAAAAGTAAATCCTTTAGAAACCTCTCAATGCAGTTGAGAGGTGGACTTTTTTAATTGTGTGATAGCACCTCAAGGGGCTTTCACAGAATTAACAACCTAAAGAAAGTATGTAGGAGAAACACTCCACAAACTTAAGAACTTTTGCTATGGCATATTTTTGCCTGTCCAAAAAACCTAACTTGAAACAAAGCAAAATTTACTACTGTTAACTTTCTAAGGGAAAGTTTAGTCTTGCTCGTAATAATGACAATCTTCTTGATACTGGAGAATAGCATTTGAATGTCAATTGTTAGTTGCAGGTTAGGTGGCTTGTAGCTGAATTAACTTGTAAATAGTTTTCTAGTTACCTGGAGAAAATTTTATCTGTTTAGTACATAAAAGTGAATACATTGTTGGTGATAAAAATATTTAAGTCCAAGCAAAGCAATACCCCATTGTGAAGATGTATGCATCTTCAAACCAGCAGAGAAAATTTCTCTCAGTTAATCTGACAGTTACTGTTTTTTAAAAAACTTTGCCTATCTTATGACAATAACATTTTCTGTTGGTTGCGATAAAAGATGTGGCACCATACATTGTTGTTTTGTTCCATCACCTCACGTACACAAGGTCTGGTGATACTGAACGCCGAACTGTGCAATCCTTCTGTGTGTGTTTGGGTTCTTACCTATGTTTCAGTTTTCTTTTTTTGTTTCTTTCTAGTCTTTGTCCCAACATTTGCGTACTATGCAGAATTTTTTCTTTTAGCTGTATTGTTTGTATGGGTATCAATAACAAATGAAATCACCTTTTTGGGGGTTTTTTGTCTTCTCTATTTTATTAATCACAGTATAATTTTGATCAGTAACAACCTTACTCTTAAAAACCAGCATGAGTCTTAAGACTTTAAGATTTGTCTGTGAGCAGCTTACTCCTACTCTTGGTGTATTGGTTCACAGTGAAGGCAAGCCCAGGGGGAAGAACAAATATGTTGGAAATTTACACATGAATGCATACTACATTGGAAATATAATAAAGGAATTAAGGTTATTCTTCATTAACCTTGGCTGCTGTCACTGATTTTTGATGGGACTGTGGGAGCAGTTTGTTAGCCGTGCTCCCCAGGTAACTGTTGGGAAAACTGAACAGGAGTGACTGTGGAAAGGAAGAACCAGAAACAATCCTGGGATGAAAACTTTTGCTCTTCAAAGCTTTGCTCAAACTCCTTCCTGTCACTAGTCTGGACAGGATACTGTACCTCTACAGGGGCTTTGGTTTTTTAATTATAATTGCGTAAATCTTGGGTCTTCCATGACCAACTGGTAACTCTTTAACGGTTCCCACAAGCCACATCTTCATTTTCTCTCTCAGGGAAACAAATCGTATTTTAGTGTCTGAACCAAAATGGCAAACAGGGATGAAAGAAACAGAATGTAGAAACACAGCATTTCTGAGAAGTATGCCCTGGGAGTTAAAACTAAATACTTAAGTATCTAGGTATGTAGTGAAGGGTCTCCTTTCTCCAAATTCTCTAACTAAACAAAAAAAAAAGGGGGGGGGTGGTGGGGGGAGATTGTGGGGTTTTTTCCGTTACTTGTCGCTCGTCCCTGGTTTGGGGATCTGGACCCTGCGGCAATGTCCTCCCCCAGCGACAGCTCGGGACGCCCGAGGGAAACTCGGGGCTGGCGTCGGAGAAAAAGCCTTCACGGGGCTGGAGACGACGCCGTCCTTAAAACCCGCCTGGGTGCTCGGCGGGAGGCTCTACGCGGAGCCGAGGTTTGGCGGCAGAGGAGCGGGCTGCGAGGGCGCCGCTGCCACCTGGGAACTCCCGGCCTGTCATCCCCGTGCCTCCCTGCCGCAGCCGCTTCGCGCCGGCACCTCCCCCGACCGGAGGACGACGAGCTGCCGGTGGCCCCCGGGATGAGGCGCTGCGGCGCTGGGGTAGGTAGCCACCCGCTGCCTCGGCGGGGCCGGGCCGCCCTCTGGCTGGTGTCCGCCGCCTGATGGGCGGGGCGGCGGAGCGGCTCGGCCCCCGCTCCCTGCCAGGGAGGCTGAGGCACCGGCCGCCGCTGCCCGGCCTCCCCGCGCACCCGCCCCGGGGCAGCGAGGCGCCGGGAGGATGCGAGTGGGCGCTGCGGGCGGCGGCGGCGGGAGTTCCCGGCTCACCCCCCGCCCCAGAAGAAGTGCAGTAGTTTGTGAGATGCAAGATGGCGGCGCGGTCGTGAGCGAAGGCGGCAGGCGGGAGGGCGGCGCGGGCGCGGGCTGAGGGGGCGAGGCGGAGCGGCGCCGTCAGGCGTGCTCCCCGCACGCCCGCGCTTGCCCCCGGGGAACCGGCCAGGCGCTCTCCCGGCGGGGACGGGGCACCGCCAGCGCTCTCGCCGCCCCGCGCCTCCCCGGGGTAAGGGCGGCTCCTGGCCGGCGGGGGCGGGCGGGCCGAGCCGGGCCCGGCGGCGGCGACCGCCCCGCTCGCCTCCCTGTTGTCTGGCGGCGGCGGCGGCGGCGGGCGAGCGGCCGGCGCTGTCCCCGCGGCCGGGGGGCATCGCCTGCCGGGGGCGGTGGGCTCCGAGCAACGTGGGGGAGCCAGGGTGGAAGGAGAGCCGGGGGTAACTTCGAAGTTAGACTGCTGCGTGCTCCCCTCAAACACACACACACGCACACACACCCGGCCCGCAGGGGGGTTTAAACCCCTTCGAGTCCGAGGACGAGCTCCTCTCCCCGTTCTTCCCTCCTCCGCCCTGTGCCAGCTGCCAAGCCGGGAGCCTGGGCGCGGCTTTGCTCGCCACAGGGCGGAGGAAGATTCGGCTGACTCGTCAGTCAGGGAGTCAAGAAGTTCAATCCCGGTGCCAACATACGGGGTTAGACCGGAGTTTTGAAAGATTGTGGCAATGAACCCAGAGCACGAATTAAGCCTGAACTAGCGTGAACAGCTGGTCTGCTCAGAAAGAGCTGGACAGCAGAGGCCTGGGTGCTCTTTACCCACTTTTTCCCCGCGGTCCCCTGCAAAATGGCTGCTGTTTGGATGCAAACCACACCACGATCCAAAGTGGTACTGCAAATATCTTCAATACTGCTTCTGGGCTCTTTCCTCAGACCCCTAAGGTGCCCCCAGTGGTGCATTTTCAAGCCTTTCTCACCACCTCCCAAGGCCCTGGGATGAGCCAGCCAAGAGGCTGCAGAGGCACTGGGGCAAGCGCCCTGCTCCACTGCAAAACCACCATCCTCCCACCGATGGCTGCATCTCCCTCTGCCCGTGCCCGCTTCTCCCTGAGGGTGCTGCGGGCCCTCGCACCCGGTTCTGCTCACATCTGCTGGAGACAGCCCTTGAGACAGCCCTTGCCCAGCTGGGCGCTATCGCAAGGACCCTGTTTCTCTCGTGCATAACTTGCCCTCCCTCGTCTGCATCTCTTTGCTGGAGCCAGATGTTTACACTCGCTGCACATGCTGTCAGCTAGCCAGAAACACTAATATCCCCGTGGCAGAGCAATAAAGCCTTCCTAAGGATCCTTCGTGCCGCTCAGCCCGAGCCCTGCAGCTCCTGCCCTTCTGGGACCCCCACTGGCTTCGGTGGCTGCTGGGAGCATGGAGGAAAGGGGTTAGGTCCTCCTCAAGACTGTTTATTTGCTTCATTTTATCATGGTTGCCTTTAATTTTGAAGGCACATGAATATGAAGTGTACAAATCACTGGAATAATACTGTAGCTAATTTTATGGCATCTTTAGCACCATCCAAAAAGAAAATAAAAAAAAAAAATCCAACAACCAACCAACTCCCCCTGCAACGGAGCAATCTAAATAAAGGTTCTTAGGCAATACAGTATTTGCCTGGAGAGTTGTCAATGTTTCCACTGCCAGTTTGTCTTCCTGCAAGTTTTTTGCAAGACTTTCTCGAGACATACGTAGGGAGACAGATGATAGTACTTGAGCTCCTTTGATCCTTTTCCTTGTTAAGTCCAGTAAGATGAGGATGCTGGATTTTGAAGGAAGAACTGGTTTTGGTAATGTTTTGGATTACTTTTTCTGATACCTCTTTGTAGATGTGTCAAAAAGAAAACGCAGAAAGAACAAAGGGTCTTCAAGTATCGCAACCAAGAGGAGGAATTTCCAGTTCAATAAAGAGAATAAAGTTCCCGAAGACCAAAATGAAGTTGAGAGTGATGAAGAGACTCCAGAAAAAGGCTTTTCTAACATGGATCACGCTGAAGTTGAGTCCACACAGGATTCTTTTATGGAAGAAAATGAAAATGTACTTCAGGAACGACAGAAAAATGGGAATGAAAATACATCTGGGACAGAAAATGAGAGAGAGAGAGTTCTTGTGCCTAAATCTGCTTCTGAGAAGAGTATCATGCTTCCTGAACATTCAGGCCTAAGAGAGGAGAGCAAAATGCCAGATCACCAAACAGCAGAAAGTTCTGAAGATGGAGATTCAAACGGTAAGTGAAAGGTCAAACAGGTTATTTAGGTGGTTCTTCTTCCTGAGGATTACACTATTTGTTAGGTTTTAGCCTTCTTTAGTTCTGTTATTTCTGCAGTGTCTCTCCAAAATCAGCACACAGCGTTTCCTGCATAAGGATGCTGCCCCTCTAGTTACGCAAGCCAAAGTCGTGTTTTTCTGCAGCTGCTGGTTTCTTGATTCTGCAGTTTGTTTTTCAAATGGTACCTAATTGCAAAACGATCGTTGACCTTCTTTTATTGTATGAGTATCGTCCCAGTCCTGAGCAGCGTAGGTTAAAAAGCTGTACTTCAAGCGGCATGGGCCCAGAGTCCCCTGCAGAATACAAGACTTACGTCCTAATGTTTGCAATGGAAGATGTGTTTCCTTAACCTTAATTATTTTGGAGCGTTACCGAGCAGTGCTGTTAATGGCAATGTGACTCTATTTTTTTTCCTGGTTTTACCCTGCCTTTTTCCTCTAGTGCTTTTTTTTGTGTCTAATTGTTACGGAGCAGTGACTTTTGCCGGAAAGTAAGTGAAAGTCAAGCATTTCTCAGTGAAAAAATGGTAGAAATCCTGTCTCTGTCATCGCAGAAAGCGACTGTATTCCAGGTACAGGATACTTCGCCGACACTGTGTTCCAGATAAACAGAAATGCTGACTTTAAGAAACTTGTGTCGTTCCAGATTCGTGGGTACGCCGTACGACTCGTGGGACACATTCTCAGGCAGAAGAGCAACAGGTGACGTGTGCCGATAAAGCCAAGGAAATTCTCACACAGCCAGTGATTGTGGATTACTATGAGCTCAAAGTAAGTCTAATTTCAATTTTGTTAATACTGAAACAGGACGTTGCCTTGCTACGTGTGAATTAAGTCAGTTAACCAATGCCAATTAAAACAATTTATGGGAAGGATATAAAGCTTGTGAAAGAATTCAACCTGTAATGGACTCTGACTGCTGTGTTGCCGCAGCTGGTGTAGGCTGCTGTTCTTGATTTTGGTTCTCTTCCTCATCTTTAATTTAAAAGGGCTTGTTGAATTTGAAAATAGCCCACTAACAGCCTGCTAGTACTGTTGGTTCCTAATGTCTTAACAGTCGTTATGATGGATTTGGGGGTTTGGTTTTGGGTTTTGCATGTTTTCAGTTATTAGGAACCTGAAAAGAACCTTTATTTCTAGCAGTGATGACTCGAAACCTGAAGTTAGGTTGACATAAAGCTCATCAAGGATAAAATACTAATACCTACTTTTCTGAAATTCTTTCAAAATCCAGTGTGAGAATTTTACATTCCTACAGTTCCAGTGTTATAAGGGTTTTCCAGTCCCTCGTAGAAGCCGCTATCCTAGGCTACAGTTGGGGAAAGGGTTAAAAATGGCCTAGCTGCAGGGGGTAAAGGAGATTCCTTTGCGTGGATTGCAGAGGGTAGAACAAGGGCCTCATCTTCAGGGGATATTGCAGTGAGGAAGTTAGGAAAATTGCTAGGTTGGAGTCCTGGAGGTTGGCCAAAGCAGAGGAGGCCTGCTCTTTACCTGCCCTGACGAGAGAGGGAGTAGTACACGGCTGTTTCCCCTGTGTGGGGAGAAGCCAGGACAGGCTGTGATGATGGGCATCCCCCAGCGAGTCGTATTCTAGGCAGAGGCCCTCACTTGGTCTGTTCGGTGACCCCAAGGGCTCTCCTGCCTGCACCGCTGGGGGGGTCCCTCACCCTGGAGCTGGGCCTTGGGCTGAGCGATGGCCTCACAAGGAGCGGGGCCGGGCTGTTCCCCTGGCGCTGTGTTACTGGGGTGCCTCTGCCCACCCGTGCTTCCCCGCTGCCTTTTGTTTATGCAGATTAGCCTTTAATCGCATAACCCAACATTATAGGCAGTTCCCAGGCATGCCTATACATTTTGTAGGACGATGTCTAAGCCATAGGCATCCAGCTGTAGGAATACTATGAGTACGTTTGCAGGTGAGATTATTTCTTGGTCTAGGGGTTTTTTCTAGTTGTCTCAGTGGCGAATGCTGAAAGTATTGGTTTAAGTCTTTCTATACTCCTGTGTGTGAGTGTGCACAAAAACTGCCTTCAAATAAATGTAGGGCTCTGACAAATTAAAAATAAGTTGACAGGCTTTCTGTTACAATTTCTTTCTTAAACCTTTGAGAGGAAGAATGTGAAAAGTGACTCTGACAGACCAGACTGCCTGTCATTAAGCTTTAGGTCTTGTTACATCCATCTACGCTGGATCTGAGAACTATAAAATAGCTTCAGGGGTTTCATCTCAGATGCCCCAACTTAAAGCCAGATATGGGAAGCATACCACGAGGCCTCGCTCCACCAGCTTGGAGAACTGCAGGAAGCGAGGCGCTCTTTAAAACGAGCGATGAAGGAAAGGTGATTGAAATCCTCCTCGTCGGAAGGTCTGTCTTCTCACGGCCAGTTGTGCGGTGAACGTTGGGGATGACTTGTTCAAGGCTGTCTGAAGAGAAGACCGTCAGGATCGCCCAGCTCTGTGGCTCAGGGCTGACCCTCCAGCAGCGGGCGGCCACAGCTCTCGCTGTGTGGCACTGCAAGGGCATTGCGTGTGCGTCATTGCTCTCCTGTAGCCGCGTTCTTCACGCTTCTGTTATCATCTCCATCAGCTACTAATGGAAGTACCTCTTGGTAAAGTTAGTGTCAAGAAGTGAAAGAATCTGGTCTGTTTTCTGCCCTTTTCGGTGTGAGACTTAGTTTGGCGTACTCCTAATGAAACTTTGGGTTGGCTGAACAAACTGAACAAGCCCCCTCTCATGGGTATAGCTTTCCCCCTCACATAGGAAAGGTGATAGTACTCACCCTCCTTGCAGAAATGCCAATGTGAACAAGATCAACAGCCATAAAAAAGTGTATCTTGAGTTCCCTTTGGTTTCCCGGGGATAAATACCATCCTCTTGAAGGAAATCTTTTCATGTGCCTCTGAATGCAGTTATCAATGGAACAGAGAGAGGAAGAGAAACTCTCCTAACTAGATTTTAATCCCAGAACATGCAAAGTCAAGCTTGACTGCTCCTCTGAACCAACTTTTGAAATAAAAGATTTGGGGGTTTTTAATGAAACACTAAGTTTATCTGACAGGCTTTGCCGCAATAACTTTTTCAAAGGATATTAAGCTCAAGTTGTCCACAAGAAGAGTGTGGCAGAGGGGAGCTTTAGCTTTGCAAGTTGGGCTTTTTTTCTGAGAGCTCCTTCCTGGTGTACAAGTTACCTGCTGTTAGTTGCACCGCTATTGAATCAGGAGTGTTACAGAATAAACTTGCCTAAATGAGGCAGAAGTTCCTTCTTAACTCAATACATGTGGTTCGGATAAATACATTCTTATTTCCTTTTTTATTTTCCCTAGGATTTTTCCTCTGGCAAAATGGGATGTTTCAATGGACACTCTTTAAGATCAATGAGAAAAAACATGCCGCCCTGTTCAGACTCTAGCTTTGACAAAAGCATGGAAATATTAAGTGAAACCGTCAATCGAAGACACTTTAGAAGGTATTGTATTTCCAGGTGTTCAATCTCTGTTCAATTTCTAGAATGAAAAGTGAAAGCATGCACGAGTCACATCACGATACACCTACAGCTAAAAATCTGCAGAGGGATACGATTATGTTAATACCAGTGCCAGTATCTTAGAACTGGAATCCCTCTTCTTAGTAAAAGTCTTCTGCTTGTATAAAAAACATGTGTATCTTCCCAACTCCTTTGAGATCTCTCCTCCGCTTTGATTACTGAGATGTTATTTGTGCTGTTGAGACTTCAAGGTTAGCAGGTTAGGAAATGTCTGTCCTTATGGAATTGTGCATACGGTATGCAGCAGACATCTGAATCCTTGTGGTCCACAGGCTTTTTTTTGCATGATGCGGAGCACCGGATTGTAAACTTGGTGAAGTTCCCCAGTCTTGAGGGGGAACTATACAATGCAATACGATATGATATGCTATAATACAAAAATTGTAATACAACAATTCTTTTCTCCTTTTCTCTGTCTTCTTTCTTAACGTAGGCAGTTGGCAAAGCCGAAATCAGACCCAAAAAAAGAAGAATAGAAAGAAGGTAAGTAGTGATAATTCCTTAGGATTCCTTTTTAGCCTGGTTTCTGAGAAGGATTGTCTTTGGTCACTCTGTTGAACTTGGCTCCCAAAACTTCTGAACTCATCAGCCAAAATCAGCTGAAGTTGTGAGAATAGGTACCTCAAAGGCAGTGAATTTCCTATGAGTTGTATGAAGAGAGGTAGGTGCAAACAGGAGGATATGCTATTAATTCCTTGCAGGCTTGGGGAGAACGCAGTGTGAATCCCAGCCTGCTCTTAGGCACTGGAGAACCTGTTCCTTGGCTTGGGTTTCTTCGTGACATGGATTTTCTGGAGTCTGCAGGACACAAATTGATTGAAAATCAATCGTTCTTGCAAATAGGAGGGAATATTGCAGTATTCTATGTGAGTTAAAAAGTAATTCAGTCATGAGAAGCACAAACCCACAGACATGAGGAAGGTGTCCCTGAAGTTCAGCGATTTACCTTGGAACCGAGTTGCGGCGCGGAGCACACGAACAGGCTTGGTGCCGTGAAGCTGCTTGCTGGCAGCTGGGAAAATCTGTTATTTGCAGGCAGAATCCTGCCAGGCGCAGGCTGAACACGGGAAGGGGCCTGAAATGCACTTTGTCTGTAGTTATTCAGGTTCTAATTGTGCTCTACTTTCTCATTGACCTCTCTTAATTATTTTAATGACAGTGTGTGGTGGCTTGACCCTGGCTGGAGGAATAAACTTGCCTCCTGCATGAAACAAAAACTGCGTGTTTGTTTTCATCAGACTGGCTTTCTAGACTAATAAAAAGTTGCTATACAAGTCGTGCTTTTAACATAAGTCATTTAAGTTGAATGCTGTGGTTGTGACAATAACTTCTAATTCAGTATTTAAAGAAAAAATCCACGGCAGGTTTTTTTTACATTTTACTAGAATAACGGTGAAATAAAGGGAATAACATATGTTCTGTCTCAAAATATTTCATCCATTAACGTATTTTAGTCAACAGGACACTGAAGACTAGAGCTGATGCAAAAGCTGCAGAACAAGTCCATGAAGAAAATGGGGATTTGGAGGTCCGCCGAAGCTGCAGGCTTTGACAAAGCCATTACACCACTACGAATCAATCTGGTTTATTTGACAAACTTATAACAAAGTGAGTGAGATTTTTGTCATCATCTTGCAAAGCTACTAAAATGAGCCTTACTAGCAAGCCTTTGTGCTATGGCATAGTATCAGCTAGCACCTTTCTCCTTCTTTTGACAACAGAAAAAGGTATTACTGTTCCTGGTAGCAAGAGCTAAATGTATACAGTGGTTAGGCTGAGACTACATATAGGATATGGCCTTGTGATACCTGCTGGGCTCAGGTGCCCTCCACTGCAGAGTCCCACCAGGGTCGCACGGCTCGGAACTTGCAGGATGTTGTTAAGCAACCTCTGCTAACATTCCATTGCTGTTGGTCAGGTAGGGTGTCCTCCTCTGCCTCTGCCTCTGCCTGTGCCAGTATGTCCTGTAATTATTGTTAATACAGTGATTTAGGTAACGTGTGGGCCTTTGTCCTTCGCAGCCAAGCTGTTTAACCCGAGTCTTTTGGAAATAGATGCTTGTGGCCGTTTAAGACTTCCAGGTTGGAGAGTGTGTGTGTGTGTGAGGATGTATTTGGGAAGTGCTTCACGTGTAAAGAGTTTGGGCACAGCCAATGTTTAAATTGGCCCCCGGTGTCTTCATTTTGTGATTGCCAGCTGCAGAGAGATCTTCATACTAGAGCACCTTCTATGTCCGGGCTGGGTGGGTTTATGTGTTGTCTTGTGAACCAAAACACTCACTTTACAGTGTGACTTTCAGTAGATTTAACTTGCCCTCTAAATCGATTTTCTTAGCATCAGAAGCACCTTCATTTTTAATTAACTTTTCTTGCGTGCTTATGAATATTTGTCTAATGCTCGGTTGAGTTGAGATACTGAGGAAAGTTGGATACAGCCAAAGTGACGTAGTCCTAGTGTTTCTGCCTGTCTGTCCATGGCTTAATGACCTTTGTGAAGCCCAAATTGACCTTGTTTTCTGAAAAGTTTGTGAACTGGAACAGGAGCGGGATGGGGTTTTTTCCAGCATATACAGTCATGGGAAATCAACATGAAACTTAAATTACAGTTAAGAGAAGAATAAGCAACCTGTTGTCTGAGGAAGGCTGTGAACTAAACATGACTTAATGCTATCATGCAGAGCAACTGAAGCGCTATTAAAAACCGCTATAATTTCTTTCTGTTACATTACTATGATCTTCAGAATTCTTTTTTCCTACTAAATTAGATTCTTTTTTTTTTTTTTTTTTTTACTGTGTTCAGTGAGAGGGGAAAATAAACCCGAAACCAGTGTCTGCAAATCCTCAATCGCTTGTTCTTAACTCCCTCTCTAAAAAAGTAAACATTTGACCTGATTTTTAAGTAGTGTTAAAAAACTTGGTTAAGCGTCAACGACTCTTACTTTGTGCATACTCTATTAAAATGTCATGCTGATTATGTGTACTGTTTTAAATATTTTTGTTTGTACTTGCCTATCTTTGTTCTTACATGTCAACTTTTTGTCGTAGTACTGCAGAAGCAGTCTTGCAAAAAATGGATGACATGGAGAAGATGCGTAGACGGCGAATGATGGAAGACCTTGGGGTGTTCCACGATGTAGGAGATACTAATCTATTTTACTCTTTTTGTATAAGTAGTGTATTCCACATAGGGAAATTATTTAGTTGCGATTTTAATTTGGCTGAAATAACTTATTCCAAAGAATAGTGTAGTCTACAATAACATTTGTTTTTGCTCTCTAATTATAGTTTAACATCTTACTGTTATGGTCACGCTACAGATACACTCGAACGGTGGGTGGAGGAAAAATCTTCAGAAGACATGAAAAAGCAGTACTGTGCTGAAATACATGTCTTATACTACACTTTCTGAATGGCCTTATGATTTTTGAATGGAGGCTGTTTACAAACAGCTGTTTCAGGGCTTGGGTTTTCACTGCAAACCTTACTAAAAACTGAATTCGTCGATGTCTGATTTATCTGTGTTTGGTTTTGTGCCAGCCTGGCCTGTGAGCTTAAGAAGTCCTCTGTCCCTAGATGAACTGAGGTTAAAATTATATACAGCAATCATATTTCCTCTTAGTTTTGCTCAATAAATTAAGTTCTACTGTCCTTTTGAATGACAGGCACTTCATTTTTTAAACATCTTCATAGCCTGCTTTCACAGGTTTTTGCTTAGATCTAAATTACTTTTTCTTTTTTTTTTAATGAAACCAGAATTGTCCATAGTACTTTGTACATCATGTCTCAAATGCCCATATGTGGGTTTTGGGGTTTTTTTTTACCTGCTAGAAATTGCTTTTTCCTGGGTTCTTGGATTATTAACCTGTGATTAATTGATACACTCGGTTTTGTATTTAAGTATTTAACTATCACATGTACAAAACCCTATTTTAGAGCAGAAATTCTTGTTATCAATCCTGGGTGCCAGAATGATGTTCCTGTTCTCCCGTACCTTAATTTAATCTTTTGTGTACATGGAGTGCTTTGATAATGTTACTGTATAGGCACTAAATATGCCCATGTCAGGTTTTCTGCATGTTTGTGACTGATCCTTCTTGTTTCTTTTATTTAGGAGAACCTCGATATGTATGCACAAGGAAAGAAAGAAATCCAAAGAGCTGACAAAGAAATAGCTGATAATCAAGGTGGCATTGTAGGTTAGTTCTGGTTTAAATTTTTTTTACTATGCTCTAGCCAAGAGCCTTGTCTTAAACAATTGAGATGAGCTGAACTACTGAGTATTTTTCTTCTGTTGAAAGAATCTGTGTTGCTATTGACATTACAAGCCATAGTCACGGACTCTAGAGCTGCACTGTAGTGAGCTCAGAACAGGTATTCGGAGGAAAATAAACAGTGCTTGTCCAAAATGCCAACAGGATAAAAGGCAACAGATGGCTGTGGACGGGTGGGAATAGAGAGAAACGGACAGTATTCCTCAGAATGAGAAAGAGTGATCTTGCTGCAGCAGGAGCATGACAGTTTTCACGGTTTTGAGCAGCGCAGCAAGAATTTTCAGGCAGGCAGGCAGGCTGCCAGATGAGTATGGAAAGCTCCTCCAGAGTGTGACGATCAGCAGGGGAGAAGATAGTGGTGTTCATTTTTGTGTTTAGCAGGTAGTCGGTGGAAGCTGCTGTCTGGGCCTGTAATTAGGAGCTGTCATCCCGGCACTCAGTGGGAAATAAGATGAGGAATAAGGTGAAATTGTAAAAGGCCATATTAACTTTCTGTTTGAAGTGAGGGGGAAGAACCTCTAAGGTTTTAAGGAGAAGGATAGTTGTGATTAAGGCAGTCAGTCCAACAATCCTTGTAGGAGATTTCTGGATGGAACAGAATGGGGCGAGACTGTACTTAAGGATAGAAAAGGATGCGGCAGTAGTTGAGCTGATCAGTGTTAGGTTTTGTGACAGACCTCCTCTGCACACTCGCTCAGAGAGACAGCGGCAGGAGGGGGAGCCCGCATAACACCCTGCCGGGCTACTCCCAAGGCCATCAGTCCATCAAAGCCCTATCTGCACAAGCCCGGAGGAGCGCGTGGGTGTGCAATGGCAGACACCCAGATCAAAGCGAGGAGGAACAGCCACCCTGTCTGGGCCTCTCCCAGGGCTGTCCGTCCCATCAGAGCTCTCAGCCCCAGCATCCGGGCGGGAAACCTATCTGGAGGATTCATCGGGGGCAGCTCTGCATATCACCTTTTGGACTAGGGGGTTACTGCCCAGCAGTGGGGCATTTTGTGGGATGCAGGGGAAAAGCAGTTCACGCAGGACTTAAGGGATCTTAAGGGCAGGAACACGGGAGGCGTTCCGGTGACTTTGTGAGGAACAAGAGTAGGAAAATAGAGGGGCAAGGGGATAAAACGGGCCAGTCACATGTAAATAGTTTGCTGGTCAGTACTGCCTGTGCCCTGCGTCTGGTCACCTGTCTGACCATCAGACTATCAGAACTTGAACGAGAGGGGATTTATGCAATCTCCAGCGCGGGCGTTATCTTGTATGTGTTACACAGCCTGTGTACGACTTAACGACTGGCAACGGAGACCTACAAAAAGGTTCAAGCTAGATGTCCAGGTGTTAATGAGCACTGGGGTGATCTTGTTGCTAATCCCGATCAGGCCAGCGAACAGTCCGTGGCGTGTTTTTAGGCCTGTTGTTCAGCCTGTCATTAGTTCAGACCTAGCCTGTGGCTCCCGGGTGCGTACCTCGGTGACCAGACCTCCTCGTAGAGCAGTGAGAGAACACCTGGAGCCACAGCAAGAGTCCAGCGAGAGGCTGACTTCAAGAAGCCCAGGTAGAGCAAGGCATTACCAAAAAGAAACGACCAAGTGTGCCGAGGACATTTGACTGGTAAGGGAGGACAGCTGACTCATTTGGAGATCTAGTTAGGAGAATATCAAGTCAAGGCTTTAATAAGAGCAGCTTTAATACAAGGTACGGGCAGTCTAGAGGGAGGAACTGTATGGCTTGGTTCAAGTGTGTGGATCTCGAGGTGTTGGGCAGGAGAGACTTGTAGAAAGTAATTACAAATAGTATGTTGAAAGGGAAATAAGAGTATGGGGCAGTTCATTTGTGGTCAAAGTGATAACTCTGGAATTTTAAATTGGGAAAAAACTAAAATATACTTTTAGAATGAAACGTGTGCCAAGAAGGAGTGAGGAAGGTGTGTTAGTATAAAGAAAGTGAGTGGAACAAGGGGAAGGACTCGAGGAGCAGAAAAGCTCGTGCCTTTGTGACAGGAGTGTTGGAGAACCATGGACTGGGGATAGTAGTGATGCCAAAATAATTTTTCACTTTTCCATGTGCTGTCTACGTTATCTTGTGTAACTTATCTTGCATTCAGAAAGCAGTGTGACATTTTAGGGGGAAGAAATAAAGCTTAGTGCTTTCCAAGGAATCAAGCGTACTTAATTTTAGTGAGCAGGGAGGTGAACAGAGCATGTACATTCCTCACCCGGTGCGTAGCTGTTAATGTGAGAGGGTGTTACTAGGAACCTGCTAGGTAATTATACTCTGGGTTTTGCATTCTTACCATCCTTCATGAAAAAAACATGAAGTTACTTTGCAGAAGCTAGTGGCATAAACTGTATGCATTTGACATTATTTTCTGATTGGGGAAGTTCAAACCTGAGACTTGCCCATTATTGCTCACGTAATCTGTGGCAGAGCTAGGGCTTGGAGCTAGCTTACCATGCTTAGTCTTACCACTATAGAATATTAAAAACATTTCCTTGAAACGCTTTCTCAAAATAACAAGAAATGACTTTCTGAAATAGCGGTTTTCATAGGAGCTGCATCTTAGCTAAGCATCTATTGTCGTTAACATGAAGGTAATAGTAAAACCTATAGGCATCTGTGGAGTGCATTTTGAATTTAGTATCATTTGCAACAGTACTTAAACAGTTTAACGTTATGTCAATGTACAGTAGTTTCATCAGAAGAAAATGAAGAGAAAGATGATGGTGAAGACACTCGAAAGCGTTATGACTTTCGACAGAGGAAAACCGTTGAGCGCTCTCAAGCTCCATTGGAAAGTAGGTTATATGCACAGTTTCTCTGAAGACCTAATTCCTTGCATAGACGATTTTTTTTAATGAAATATATACCCACTCAACTTCTATTTAAATTTCTTACCTTCATTCTGCAAGTAAATTTTATTAAATGCATGTAGCCTGTGCACGTTATATTCCTTTGCCATTTGGCATACTTGTTGTTGTTTTTCAATAAAAAAAAGGCCTGTGTATCCTTGAAAGAATAGTAATTAAGCAGACTTGATAATCTTACTCTTGTGGCTTTCAGTTCTCCTTAAAACACAAGTGTGTGTTTTTTCCCTTCTACTGTGCACTGATTTAAAAAAAAAAAAAAATCCCCCCCCCTCCCCCAAATCACTTGAAACTTCCCCTGAAATTTTCTACCTCCTCCACTATCCTGCTTTCTCTTAACCTTGTTTGTAACATTATTCTAAATTCTTTGCTTTCAACAGAACCAAGACAACGTAAGAGAGATTTTTCGGGCCGGTCTTCACCTGTCAGACAGAGATACTCATTTAGAAGTGCTCAGTCAGAAGGCTCTTGCTGCAAAAGAGCTAACAGGTTGGTATATGGTTAGTGATAGTTCTTACTTATCAATAGTGCTGTTGCTCACATGACTGAATAATGCTTTCAAGGGTGTTTGGATTGGTGGTAATTACAGATTAATAGTGTGATTATCGCTGTGGTAGTCCGAGGGTATAAAGAAAACAACTATTGAGAGTGTAAACTGTACTTTTTATATTAGCCATTAGGTATTTTAAAATGCAGTATTGGTGGTCACTGATAAGGTAATTCCGGAGGTTGTGCTGAGATTACGTAGCTGCAATTCTTTTGTTCTCGAACCGAAGCCAGAATCTCTCTCTGAAAATCTGAGACTCATCTTGAAGAATACCAATTATTTTCTTAAAACTGAAGATAATTTAGTTAGAGGGAGAACCTGCGTGGAAGTTTTAATGGATTTGTTTTGTTTTTTTTTTTTAATCAGTCAAATACTGATTCTGGTTTCTGTCTGAAATCAGCTAATGATTCTGTATGAAACTATCCTTAAACAAGAAAAATGCTAAATGAAATTATAAATTATGAATTACAGTAGTAATGACAAAGAGGTTTTGGATCCTGTAAGCAGTTAGAGCATGCAGAATGCTGTCTCTTGCTAGATATGAGCACTTTGTTCAGCGTCTTTGAAAGCAGATAGTTATGGAAGGAAAGGTTTTTGAAGCCAAATTTGTAAACAAGTTAAAAAGGTTTATGTTTCACAGAGTGGATATATAATGCTAAGTGAAACTCCATTTATGTGTGTGTGTGAGAGAGAGACTGGACAAAATGAGTAATTTATTTTATGAAATTTCTTTTAAAAATAGTTAAACATTTTACCTTCCTCAGAAAAACTAAATTTTACTGTCACAAGGAAAATCATGTCATATACTTTGAAATCAGATTCAAAAGGAGTACAATGATCTGGAAACTTAATAGATCTCAAAGTAAATTCTGAGACAGAATTCACTTCAGTTTTGATACTATTTAGCGTGTACTTTAATGTTTTACTTGTTTGTTTAAATGTTTGCAGACGGAGACACGCAGTCCACAACACAGATTCCACATCCTCTTCATCCACATCTGATGACGAAGAGCGTTTTGAGAGACATAGGAAGCGCAGCCATAACAGAAATTTAAGAAGGTTAATGAAATTGGAGAATAGGGGAGGGAGAAATCTATTTGGGGGGAGTTTGCATCTGCCTGACTGTGAAGTGTTAGCCACTTTCTCTTGTACAATTTCTAAAAACTATTTTAATAACAATCTAATAAATAAGTTTTCAGCCCAATGTCTCTCAGACATGTGTGTCTTCTAGCACATGGATCCCAAAGTCCTTGGGAAGGACCAGCAGTAGTGGCCAGCCTTTATAATGTTAATCCACACTGAACTAAGTAGCCCCTTGGGCTGTAAGTCTTTGAATGTAGACGCGAAAAAATCTTTGAAAGATGTCAGTGTGTTTTGAGGAGTTCTTCCGTCACGCAAATCAAGGTCAGGTCACGGTCTCCACATATGGAGTAAGTTGTTTGAAGCTTGCATTCCTCTATATGCTGTGTGGTCTGGCATGGATATTTAGAAGTGCTAAGAGTTATTAAAATAATTAACGCAGTTTAATGTCCGGAGTGACCATTTTCCTTTTTTTACTCACGGACATTAAATGTAAACCAACTTGAACAAATATTTAATTATTTAGGAAGTTTATCTCATTTATAAGGTCTTCTGCATTCACTTGCCATCGTTATAAAAGCAAAAAGCTAGCTGCATCCCAAGTTAGAAAGTGCCTTTCTCTTTCTCCTTAATTCAAATCAGGTGTCTTCCACTAAACTTTCGAAAAGATGAGCTAAAGGGAATTCCCAAGGATCGAATGACAATTGGAGCAAGTCTGGCTGATGTTGATCCAATGCAAATAGATTGTTCAGTAAGTAATTTTAGTTCATTGTGTCCGTGAGATGTTTCCAGTGTTTCTGAAAGCTTTCAATAACGTGCTGTCTACAGCTACCTTGGTTTACAGTTTTCTCTCCAGCAATTTGAAAATTGCCCAGAACATTTCCTTTGTGCTGACATGTACTTTCTGATGGAACCTCATCAAGGTTGCAGCTTTCTTTAACGTATAAAACGTGTTCCGCTGACTTTATTTTTAGGTGCGATTTGATGGTGTGGGTGGTCTTTCTGACCACATTTCAGCTTTAAAAGAGATGGTCGTTTTTCCACTGCTTTACCCAGAAGTCTTTGAGAGATTCAAAATTCAACCTCCAAGGTAACAGATATTGTTTAAAACTATGAATTCTAATTCACCCATTTTCAGGAGAATATTCAACTGAGGTATCAATATGTTTCCACGCTTCAGAATTTTCAGCAATGTTGATGGGGCTTTTTGGCAGTAGTAAAAAGCAATTTCTTAACAATGGAGAGAATCCAGAATATATGTAGGTTCAAAGATGTACCGTGTGGTGAGAGTATACTTTAAAAGTGTCTTGCCTTTAAAAGGTGGGGCTGAGTCATTTTTGGTTTGAGTTCGATGGCCACGTCCGCTTGATTAGTTTATAAGCAAGAAGGAATCATCTACTGGTAGTCAACTGTAATTTGTTGCTTGGAAGTCCAGTTGTCTCTCCCACCAACTGTCTTTTTGTTCAAGTGATCAGGGATACATTTTAGAATTGACAGGACTTGCAACTAGAACCTTGCCGTGTTTGTCGTGCTTGGGCTAAAGTAAGGATCTGACCACTTTTTACACAGCTAAATTAGTTCTGCATTATGACATTATTAGAGATTTAATTGTTAGCTTTATATATTCTTGATCAGCGCAGTTCAATTGTGGTATAGTGAAATATGACTTTAAATTCTTTGCTTTCAGTAACTTTAAAAGTATTACAAATAATGAAAAGACAATATTCTTGTGGGTTTGCTTCTTTATTCATTGAAATTCTTTTTGAAACAGCAGTGTATTGGCTTTTCTAGTTGATGGCTGTATTTATCTGGAAATGCAGAATACTCTCCCAGGTTTAGACTTCCACCTCATTTATCATCAGCAATGGATGGCCTGGGAGACCAAATCCAGTAACTTAAGGCTTTTTAAGGGAGAATGAAATGCTTTACTAGCAAATCTTGCCTTTTGTGAAAACAAGCATTTACATGCAGCGTATCATAAGTTAGCCAAGTCTCAGATTCTGCGCTGAAGTTTGTTCTGGTTTGGCTCCACTGTGCTGTAACCACCCCTGGTAGTTTGTCAGCAGTTTTGGAAGTGTCCTTCCGGGACACTAGGATCTTTTCTCGAGGTTTGTACGTCTCCATTATCCTCTTTATTTGTTGCGTTTACTGCCTTGTTGAATTGTGTAGGAACACAACACTTCCATCTCTTTTCACTTTTCTCACACTTCAGCTGTTACCGCGATCTTATACACAAAGTGTTTTGGTTAGGAGAGAAGAGGGGTGTGGTTTAGGGATGAGGACTGTAATAGATACTTTTCCATCATATATGAATCTTTTCTTCTTTTTCTTTCTTTCTTTCTTTTTTTTTTTTTTTTTTTTTTAATAATTGCAGAGGCTGTCTATTCTATGGTCCGCCAGGGACTGGAAAGACACTGGTTGCTCGTGCGCTTGCTAATGAATGCAGCCAAGGTGAGAGGAGAATAACCTTTTTTATGCGAAAAGGTGCCGACTGCCTGAGTAAATGGGCGGGGGAATCTGAACGACAGCTTCGGTTATTATTTGATCAGGTAAGGTTGAAACGTGCTGTGTGTTCTGTCCGAGTGGTAACTGTAATCTTCTGTGGTCAGTATTTTTAAGAACAACTCACTCCTTTTTGGTTTTTGTCAGTTCTTTCCACTGAAATGGGTTTGTTAGTGTTTCCTTTTTCAGTGGGTTTTTTACGGGCTTGAAATCTTGAGATGTATTAGGGAAGATTAATAAAACGAGAAAACCTCGCAAAGCAAACCCCTGCTACCCACCTCAAAAAAACCCCACCAAAACCCCCAAAATAACCATCAACAAAAAAACCCCACCAAACCCAAACCAAAACAGCCACAAAAAGGGTTTCAAGAGGCAAGAGATGGATGGTGGCTTTAGATCCGAGGGAAACAGATGCAGGCTGACGGCATAGTCATTTAAATTCCTGATGGAAGCTTGCTTTCAGAACCTGTAATTGAATTAAGTCTCGGCTCTGTTCTCGGCGGTTGCCAAACAGCTGTAAAAACTACTGCTCTGATTTGTTTCCTGTCACCCGGTCTCAGTGGCTTGACACAAGCTGCCGTCTTCTGTTACTCGTGCCCCTCACTCCATTAGCCCAATTAGTAGAGATCCCTGATGCCAGTCTGAAAGATCTAGTTCCAGTGACTTCCCAACCAAAACATTTTTAATGCATTTTCTCTTTAAAATAGTCCCGGTTTACTTATGTCCATATTCCTCTGTTTTCATTCGAGGCCTACCAGATGCGACCTTCAATTATCTTCTTCGATGAGATAGATGGCCTTGCTCCTGTGCGGTCCAGTGAACAAGACCAAATTCACAGGTAGTACATTTTTGGTATCCACATAGAAGCTGCTTGATCTTTGTGAAAAGACCACCACAACCTGTTTAACTTTATGTGATACATTAATTTATCCTGAAAACTAGTAATTCAATGCTACTAAAATTCAGATGATTTTCAAACAATAACTGAAACCAATTCACTCAGCTTGATATCAGCACAAGGCCTGTGGTAGCTTACTGGTTTTGTTATGTCCTAAATTAAGTCTTTCACTAATTGGCGTCTCATCAAGAAAAGCTTGTCCTTTTTGAGTGGTCATTGCAGAAGATTGCGTAGAATGTAACAAAATTTACTAAACCAGTGAATGAAAATTATATTTTTTCTGTTAGCTCTATTGTGTCAACTCTTCTGGCCCTTATGGATGGCTTAGACAGCAGAGGAGAGATTGTGGTCATTGGGGCCACCAACAGGCTGGATTCTATAGATCCTGCTTTACGAAGACCCGGCCGCTTTGATCGAGAGTTCCTCTTCAGCTTGCCAGATAAAGAGGTCAGAACTTAAACACAACCTTAATGCTCATGTGACAAAGTCCCTCTTTATAACAAAACCACGTAACAATGCAGGATTACAGAGCAGTTAAAGTCAAACCCAGTGTTGGACAACTTGGGCAAAAGAGAGACTGTGGGGGGCAGATCCGGTACTGAATATATACCATTAAGAGGATTTCCACAAGTAGTTAGTTCTGTAATTAGTTTTGGTTTCACTGTGACCAGCCAAGAAAATGGGATGCTGCTAGTCACTGAAACATGTAAGAAAGAGTGAATGCCCCAATTAGCTGTAAATTACTGCTATCTCATCTTGAAAATGAAAGAAATGGTGTGCGCACAAGAATTCCTTTTTGCAAGCAAAAACTTTTCTCAAGGCTGGTGCTGGAGCGATTGAATTTTTTTCCATTCCCAAATCTGTCCATGTTTGCTGACTGACTTAATCCACTTAGACACTTTCATCCTGAAGTGGTCTTGCTCTCAGTTCTTGGTTTATGAATGGATAGTGGATGTACCTGTGCTGGATCGTTCCCAGGCTGCGTATCCTGGGAGGGAAGTATTTTGGGAGCTGACATTCTTACTGGTAACTTCTTATTGGACAAAGATGCGAGGTACGCTGGACAGGTGTGGGGCTTGGGAAGCTTCTAGTTCAATGGCGATAGCTAAGCAATGAAAAAGTCGGTGTATAGCAACCAAAAAATATGGGGAGGAAGATAGTGTGGAACCCTGGTCTTGTGTGTTTTAATTTGGCTATGGTTGAAGGCTAGTAAAAGTGCACTAAACAGCATATTTAACAGAAACATTTGTCTCCAGTTTTTATCTCCTTTCAGGAACAGGAGAGGAGGTGCCGTGAAACACATACACTATATGATTCCCTACTGTGGAAGAATTCTAGAAATCTGCCGTAATTAAACTGTGTACCAGGGAATACTTAAATAAAAGATCTTGCTAAGATCGGAGATGAAGATAGGCAACGTTTGACATTTTCTGGATCAGTGACAGTAGTTTGAGTCATAATTATTGTTCGTCTTTGTAGTAATTGTAGCAATTACTCTGCAAAAGCAGAGAGCGTATTAATCGAGCTGTAAAATACTTAAAAGTTTAGCAGATAAACCAAGTATTTGTATTAATGGGAGGGTGTGGGGGGTTTTGTGTTGTTTCGGGGATTTTGAAGAGAAAACTCTGGACAAACTAAAATGCGACCATTTTATTTCCAGGCTAGAAAAGAGATTTTCAAGATTCACACACGAGATTGGACCCCAAAGCCATCAGACATGTTTCTTGAAGAGCTAGCTGAAAAATGTGTTGGTAAGTTTGAAAATACAGTGAGTTACTGCATGGGACTGAGTCCAAAGGAATCTGAGCTTGTAGCAGGCAGTACTCGAGCTCTTGCACCTTGCTGCAGAGTGAGGCGGCTGGCACGCCGTGGGAGCAAAGAAAGTTAGATGCTTCTTTTCTTTTAATTTTCTTTCTGTCTCTCAGAACGTTGAATGGGTTTTGGGCATCTTCCCTGGGAGCAAAGTTTTGATTAGGGGGCTGCTTAATAAGCGCAGGATATCAGGCTGCGAGCCACGTAACAAAACTTCTCTGCAGTGCAGTAACTCTTTACGTTCTCTCTTAAACTGTTAATTTTTGGCCGCATACAAAGTCTTTCAGTGTTGCGCTTGGGGAACGGAACCTTGGCCTTGACTTCTGTGTTGCCTGAGACTGATGTAACATTTGATTCTTGTTTTCTTTGTTAGGGTACTGTGGTGCTGATATTAAATCCTTATGTGCTGAAGCTGCCCTCTGTGCGTTGCGCCGCCGCTATCCTCAGATATACAAAAGTAGCGAGAAACTGCAGTTAGATGTTGCTTCTATCAAAATAACAGCAAAGGATTTTGTCATGGCTATGCAGAAGACTGTTCCAGCTTCACAGAGGGCTGTGGCTTCACCTGGGCGAGCGCTATCATCTGTTTCAAAACCACTGCTTGAAAACACCTTAGCAAGAATTTTACAAGCCTTGCAGAGAGTATTTCCCCACGCAGAGTTTGCACTACAGAAGGACCAACAGCCAGGTATAACGATAACATTCACTACTTTAAAATTCTGTCAAAGCAAAAAATTCTCATTTGTGCAGTCAACATACACAAACCTCTTGGCCATAATGACAGCAGAATTTCAGAATATGCATGTGCATGCTTTTATTTCAGGAACATGGTGGATAGGTTTTAGTCTGGATCCTAAAAACTGAAGTGCTGGATGGGAGCTGTGAATGACTCACAATAGGCCGTAGAGAACTATGCGTTCTCTACTACAGCACCCTGTTTCTGACAGTAGCTAACATCATATTTGTCATTTGTAGAGATGGATCTGAGGTTTAAAGTATGAGGCACCTCTTTCAAAATATTGAAACAGAGGGGAAAAAGGTATTTTTACATGAATGCTTCTAATTCCTGTCTGAAGAATGTCAGGACCACAATGCAAGCATAAGCGGTTTAAGCTAAATACTGTTTTAGCTATCGTGATTTTTTTTTAGCCATAGTCTCTTAACTTAAATGTTTGTGGATCACACTGTACACTTGTACAGGAGATGAGAATGGTTTAGTAGTGTGTACTTTGGGACTTGGCTTAGCATACGTGAGCTCACACCCCTGACTGCATCAGCCCTGATCAGGTTTACTCTGTCAGTTGGTGAGAGCAAAGAAATTGATAAGCTCACTCCACTCTTGATTAATGGAAATCTGTTAATAGTTAGTTATGCTAATCTCTGGAGACTGTCCTACCAGGATGACTCCCAGTAGAGCCAGGAGATAGGTTAGCATTGGTAAAACAGAGGCAGAAATCCACCAACAAAACAAAAGCAGAGAGGCTAGGGGATTGGTAATTGCATCCCTTCTCTGTTGTCTGCCTTCCATTATCTACTCATTCGGTGATCTGTGAGGAGCCTTATTCAGCAGGTGTGTTGGTCTGTATATTCTGACTCACTAGTCCTACACAAATGGAAGTTTGTGGCCATCGCACTCGCTTAATTCCCTCGCTTCCAGTGCGGGAACCTGCCCCAGAAAGAAGTGGCCTTGTTGGGTTTTTCAGGTGTCTCGGAACCACCAAAGTTGTTCCTAATCATCTTTCTTCTAAGGAGAAAAAAACCAAACAACCTCCCAAGCACTTAGGACAGCTTTGTAGAGACTTGTGCAGTCTCCTTAGGTCTGTGGTAGGACGAACTCTTCAGAAAATAGCATTCGGTGTGTGCCCTCAAATGAAGAAATAGAAGAAAAGGGATTTCCAGCACTGATTTGAAGCTGTGTTAATGCGAGAGTGAGATATGGAGTATTCAGGAAAGTTAACAAACCTCTCTTGTCTTTCAGACAGTGTAAATCATGTTTTAAGAAATTATGCAGTTGACAGTGATGAGGAATCGCCATCAATCTTTGAAGATAAGCCAACTCATCAAATGCCCAGTAGAGAAAAGGAAAAATTCCTCAATTTTAGCAGGTAAATGTTGATATTAAGCTTGTGACATTTTAATGTGGAAGTTGTATAAGCCAACAGTTGAAAAAATAGATTGTTGTCATCACTGTTGGGTCAGTTATTTTTCTCCGTTTCTATCGCTATGCTGTCCAGAAAATGTGACCAGCTGAGTTTGGTTAGGTCTCTAAGATCTTTGACTTCAGCCAGTAAAGGTACAGTGGTATTGTGCTGGAAAAAACAAACGCTCTTCACAAATGTGTTTCATGCTAGGAAAGCAAGATTACTAGGAAATTAATACACAATTCAACGATGAAACAATTAGAATGACTGAATACAATCTTGTACGTATTTGGCGTACTGCTGTAATTTAACTAATCCAATTGCGTACTTCAGATACAGCTAATGTGTTTCAGCGCCCACCTTAATTTTTTCCTAGAAACGTTGTTCTGCTCCTTCCTTCCCGCTATCTCCAGTAACTACGGCCAAATTTCAGCTGAACTTGACAGATGTAGAGATCTCGTAGTTACTTAAACTCAAGACCTACTGAAAATTGGGGTGTACAGATCCAGATTGGTGTGTGTTGAGAGAGAGAGCGAGAGCGAGTTGTATTTCTCCTCCATATCAGGTTACTGACCAGTTGTCGTGTGTGTATTTAGCTGGACAAGTCCCCGTGTGTGATTTAAGAGCCATTACTTAAGCCAGCCAAACGAATAGCAGAGATGCTGGGGATTGGCAGGATTTCTTTGGGGAGCTATGGTACAAGTTTGTAAGAAAATGAGCTTTGATAGTCTTCCTGATCACAGACCAGCTTATTATTTACTGGAACATGGAGAGTATTTACCAAAAAAACGAGGTTAGGAAAAAACCTTTAACATCTGTGTGCCTAGTCATCACTTCATTTTGAAACTTACTATCTTCTAATTGTTCTAGAAATGCTTATTACCAGCCAACATCTTGCAGGCCACGGTTCTTACTAGTTGGAGAGCCAGGATGTGGGCAAGCTTCTCATTTGGCACCTGCGGTAATACATGCCCTGGAAAAGTTTCCAGTTTATACGCTAGACCTGCCTGCTTTGTTTGTTACCGCCACATCACCGGAAGAAACATGTGCACGGGTATCTTTTTTTTCTTTTTAATCTCATAGGCTTCATGAACTGTATATAAACTAGTAAAATAAGCAAAATTCATTGTTAATAGAGGTGGCCTGGTTTGAACGTGCTGTTAGGTTTACTTCTGTCCGAAAATGCACGTTTCTTTTTAGCTCATATAATCCCGAGTAAGGATGTTGTAGATGGCCGTATTTTCTATTCCAAATTAAGCCGTGAGGAATTTGCTAGCAGCTTGGGAAGCTGGGAGGTGCTGCTAATAAATCCCTCTTTATCGCAAGAAATCCTGCCCATTTCGGTGGGATCCAGAAAGTTGTTTTCATTGCTGCTTACGAGACTCTGCTCCCAGTAGGTGGCTCTGCATCAGCCTGACTGCAGGTCACGCACTTTTTGTAGGCTTTTTTATTAAATATAATGAAAAGGCAATCAAGGTTTTGGGGAAAAGAAGTGTTTCTTTTTTTTACATATGTACGCGCGCGCGTGTGTGTGTATATATATACAGCTTCCACTGCTGTAGTATATGCAGTAAAAGCATTAAAATTCATGGAACACTTACATTTGTACACTGGTATGTTTTTCTTAACTGTGAAAATTAAATATAAGCAGATGTAGTGCTGTTTTCCTTTTTACTTTTAGGCAGGAAAGCCATTTTGTTGTTTGGCATCACTGTATTAAAATATCTTGACCTTTAGGCAGCAGCATTTGAGAGCTGGACGAGTAAGGACAGACACACTACAGGACTGGATACTCATTTGTCACAGAAGAGGCACAATTCCTTTTTTGTTACGTTACGGTTGCTTCTGCGGTCGTATAGCTACCGTGTCTAGTCACTGCCCAGACACACCACGTGCGCTTCCCATTTTGTGACAGGAACCCCCTGAATCTTAATAATCTGAAAGGGTCCACGGAGAAATTTGTCACGTGAAAGGGCTGTTGCCACTTCCCTCACGCAGTAGGTGCACGCTCTCTTCTGCGATCGAGGTACCATCTGTAGGCAACGGCTTGCAGCCATCCAAAGCGTGTAATCGGGTCTGATGGATCCTTTGGTAATGAGAGGCTGTGCGTGATTTAGCTGTTCAGGCAGGCTGAAGACTGGTCACCTCTTATAAAACATACTTGAAATTTTGAATTGTAACCAGGCTCCTCTTACAGCATCAGCCCCCATCTTTTCACATAGGTCTGTCTGTGTTTGTTCAGACTGTGCTCCAGACTGACTTGGCTATGTGCCCGCTCTGAATTGAAGATGGTGTAGTCGGTCGTGTAGTTGCAGTCGGGTAGTGACTTACCCAGACTAATACATCTTGAAGAAGGGTTAGGCTTGTGTTTTCAGGCACACCACTACACCAGCTAAGTTGTGAGGCGCTTTAGGAGTTCCCTTACACCTGAGTAGTTTTGAAATCAGGTAGAGCTTCAGGTCTGTCTGCGTAGCAATGTCTATATTTGAGTCAAAGTAAACGTTTTACCTTATTGTTAAGGAGTTGTTCTTTTGTTGGTTTGGTTTTGTGTTTTGGCTTCATGTACTCCCACTTCGTAAGATAGTTTGACTGATACGTAGTTATTTATTAGCCTATTGCACATGGTTTAGTTTTCTTATCCAAGCTTTCATTTCACCAGTTGATGCAAGAAGCTCAAAGAACAGCGCCGAGTATCATTTATATCCCACATATCCATTTGTGGTGGGAGGCTGTTGGAGCTACACTGAAAGCTACTTTTACAACACTACTGCAGAACATTCCAGCATTTGCTCCAGTTTTGCTGCTTGCAACATCCGATGTGTGTCACGCAGATCTCCCAACAGAGGTATTTCTGTCGTTACTTTTTTTATTCAATTTCTTGTTCAGCTATAAATCCTTTAAGCATTGGAGTACTTAAGCAAATGCATACTGTTATTACTCAGGCACCCTACCCAGGTCTCTTAAAATTTGCTTAGACAACACAATGCCGAAAGCGTTTGTCTAAAGTGTCTTCTGAGTAAAGAGATTGACTTTGACCCAACTTTTTCCCCCTTCTCACACACTCATGCTTGTTAGACAGATGTATCCATTTACTTCAGACAATAAATCCAGTGACTTCAGGATGGTTAGGTATGTACTTAGTCAAGGATATATGGTGCTTGAAATGGAAATGGGAAAAAAATATTTTTACTGAAAACATTTGTACTGAAATTGAAAGATATTTTTACTGAAAAAGTACGGTGGTCACACTGTAATGATGGAACGGAATTTCATCTTTAAATTCTTTAATAAAAATTTCAATTTCTTTGTTCATGTAAGTGAAAGCTTTACAAATGAGAAAGCCGAGTTCCAACTTCTGTTTCAGTAACTTGGAAGTGGATTTTTAGTGGTATTCCTTAACAAAATTCAGTAAGAGTACATGCTTAGCTTCCTAGACATCTGAGAGTGTGCATTAAAGGAGGATATTCAAAATGTGAAGATGCTGCCCTGATTATTTTGTCTCAGTTACTGCGGGGGGCTTACCTAGATGTGTTTGTCATCGACTGCTTTGAAAGGGCTTAACTTTCTAGAGGAGTTTTAATACTGTTAATGAAGTCCTTCTAAAATAAGTATTGAAATTCCTTCCATAACTTTTGGTAGTAGAGACTGAAAAACGGAGTAAAACCTGGAAGTATACAGCCTCAGACACCTCACTTAAATTAATTTAACAAAAAAAACCCCCAAACACCTTACCAAAAAGCCCGCATTTGTCTGCTGAACCCTGCCTGTTCCCTCTCTAGATGCCATAGAGATTGAAACCAGCAAGGCAGGTAAATAGAAAATAAGCAGTCCTGGAGGTGGTGAATGTCCCCACTTGATCAGTGTATCACACGGTCCCTTCATTGAGCTTTAAATCTAGAGGTGTTCCTTAGAGAAGATATTTTAATCTGCCGTGCTAACCTAGGAAGATCGAGAGTTTGAAGGACAAGCAGATAGCTTCTCACAGTTTGTCTTACTCAGGTGATTATTCGGTTTAATTTTGAAAGGTACTCATCTTTTTGGACTAGAGTATGAATTTGTGTGGCCTTATATCTGAAATATCTTTTCTCCTCATGCTTTAGATAAAAGAATTGTTTATTGATGATTATGAAGAAGTTTTCAAAATCCAGTTGCCTAATGAGGAAGAAAGAAGAATGTTTTTTGAGGACTTAATTGTAAATCAAGCTGCTAAAGCTCCTGCATCAAAAAACAGTGCAGGTGAGGCTATTCTACTTATAAAACTTTGCTAACTGTAAGTTAATAGCTATACACTATTTGCTTTGGTGGTAATTTTCTAGCGATAATTTGTCATACGCTTGTATTTGAGTACCGTAAATTGACTAAAAGTTTCTGATTCAATTAAGCGTGGCGGCCATTGGAAGTGCTGCCTGTAGCACCACCGCCTAAGCCTCAACAGCTGACTGAGGAAGAAATCAACCAACTGGAGGAGCAGGAGGAGGACACGTTGCGTGAACTTAGGATTTTCTTAAGGGATGTGACTCATAGACTTGCCATTGACAGACGTTTCAGAGCATTTACAAAGCCTGTTGACCCAGAGGAGGTAAGTTAGTGTTGATCTGTAATACCATTTTATCTGTCTCTGTTCATAATTTGTCTGCGTGTGTATTTCTCAGTGTCTGTGTGCTCTTTATATGAAGGTTTGTCTTTGTTTTTAGGACTGTACTATTCCAATTTTTCAGCAAGCAAGCAAGCAATGAATTTTGCTTTTACTTTGCTGACTCCTTGAGGCTGTCAAATGTCTGTTCTTTAAGTAATCAGTGAAAGCCCCAGGTTCCTTCTAAAATGTCTTTTAGAACTTCAGAATATTTCAGTTGGAAGGGCCCTACGATGACCATCTACTCCAACTGCCAGTCAGACCAAATGCCAACACAGTTTGCTCAGGAAAAGGCCTCGATGTGTAGGCATGTTACAGCAGTGAAAAGAGCAGAGGTCTCTTTCTTTATAAACAGCATCTATAGGACTGTTTTAATAAAGCCTAAAGCTCTTTGACTGACTGTCAATAGTTTCTGTAAGAACAGAAGTAGAAGCAGCAGTTTTTAAAATAAAGGTTGAGTCTGTTCTCTGTTTCAGCTGGGGCTCCTCAGTACAAGATCAACCCTAAGGGCTGTGTGGTTTCTTCTTCCACCCATACGCTTCTTATGTCTCTCTCTCTCATTTAATTCATTGAGTAAGTCTGGGTGTCTCTTCCCTTCTCTGCCCCGCACATGCTTCTGACCTCCCTGCTGCTTTTTTTCCCCTCTTCAGGCCTGTCTCTTCAAAGCCAGTTGAAATAGCCCTTCTGTTTTCAAGAACCTAACTGGTTAATTTCCACATCTTTGGAGGTGCCATAAATATTTGGGGGTTTTAAGTCCTTTATTTGACTTTATTAAAAGAATTAATTT